>NC_085009.1:17971529-18119029 GCF_963854185.1 Sardina pilchardus
TGGCCCTGGCCGACGCCGCCGACTCCTTCCACAAGAAGACGGTGACGGCCAGCGTGGGGGGCGGCGTGGCCAGCGTGGCGGGCAGCATCACCACCATCACCGGCCTGGTGCTGGCGCCCTTCACCCTGGGCACCTCGCTCATCGTCACGGCGGTGGGCATCGGCGTGGCGACGGCCGGCGGACTCACCTCGGCCTCGGCCAACATCACCGACACGGTGCACTCCAAGACCGACCGCAAGAAGGTGGAGCAAATGATCCAGGACTACCAGGAGGAGATCAAAGACATCAAGGAGTGCCTGGACTTTCTGCAGGTAAGGGGCTCACTCTGAAGGCAGGAACACCACTGTTACTACTACACCACTGGCGCCCTCAAAGGGGGACAGAGTGTGCGAACTAGAACAAGATCAATTTAGGTAGTAGGTATGATTTATGTGTTTTATACATATTCTCAGTAATGTTCCAGTAACTGAGGTATATTTTATGTAGCTAATATCCTTCATTAATCTCACATTGTGAACATTTATGAATGATCCTCTTTATCTCTCCCCTTCTCAACTCTGTCCATCTCTCCCTCCTCCCTGCCTCTGTGCAGACGGGTATGGAGACTCTGGAGGAGTGGCACTTTGAGCAGTACATGGAGAGCCTGTCCAAGCGCGCAATGAATCAGAACGTCAAGCATGTCATGAAGGTCTCATTATTTTTGTTCTGTTTTTTTCTTTGTTGTAATTGTGCGTCATATTATGTTTCTGTCTGTCTGTCTCTATCTGTGAATGTCTGTTTATCTATGATATTTATTATGTAAGGGATAACGTATAGAACACATCTTTATCGGGAAATATGTCCCGACAGGGCGAACCGGACCCCGACCCGCAGCGAAGGGACCTATTTCCCGATAACGACCGGTTGTTTTGTACATTATCCCGCTTCTACTGTGTTCTACTTGCATTGTGAAGAGCATTGTGTTATTGTGTTTTCTAAAATGTCTCTTTTGTAGTCTCTGTCTGCGAGGTTGTCTTTTTATCTATCTATCTATCTATCGATCTATCTGTGATAGATCTATGGATCTTATTAATTGTGTTGTATATTTTTTAATATACTGTTTTGTATATCTATTTATCTATCCACCCACTCATCCATCCATCCATCCTTCCCTCCATCCCTCCATCTCTCCATCTATCTGTGATAGATCTTTCGATCATATTTAATTGTGTTGTACATTTTTTAATATACAGTACTGTTTTGTATATCTATTTATCCATCCACTCATCCATCCATCCATCCATCCTTCCCTCCCTCCCTCCATCCCCCCATCTCTCCATCCAGGAGGGCGGGCGTGCCGGCAAGGCACTGCTCATCAACACCGAGTCTTTTTGTCTATCTATCTATCTATCTATCTATCTATCTATCTATCTATCTATCTGTGACCTTTCTATTTATTAATTGTGTTGTATTTTTTATATATATATACTGTTTTGTATATCTATTTTTCCATCCACCCACTCATCCATCCATCCTTCCCTCCCTCCATCTCTCCATCTCTCCATCTCAGGAGGGCGGGCGTGCGGGCAAGGCGCTGCTCATCAACACCGAGTCGCTGGTGAGCACGGTGCAGGTCCTGAGCGTGGCGGGCAGCGCGGCCAAGGCGGCGCAGGTGATGAGCGTGACCACGGGCGTGATGTCGGGCCTCTTCCTGGCGCTGGACGTCTTCTTCCTGGCCAAGGACTCGGCGGAGCTGCGCAAGGGCGCCAAGACGGAGTTCGCCGCCAAGCTGCGCGAGGTCTGCAAGGACCTGCAGGACGGCCTGCTGGAGCTCAACCACATCAAGGGGGAGCTGCAGAAGACCATGGACGGGATCGAGGTGGACGTGGAGGAGGAGGAGAGTGAGAGTGAGGATGAGGAGGAGGAGGATGATGAAGAGTTGTTGAAGTCTGATCCAAAGAAGCTTGCCCAGCTTGAGGAATAGTCGTGGATGTCCCTCATGTTGAGTGGTGTTGATGGAGCAACTCTCTTTCCTTCTTTAACTTTTCTTTGACTCCTCCTCCTCCTCCTCCTCCTCCTCCTCTCTCACACTCTCTCTCTTCCTCTCTCCTCTCTCTCTCTCTCTCTCTCTCTCTCTCTCTCTCTCTCTTTCACACACACACACACACACACACACACACACACACACACACACACACATACAATTTTGTCTTGGTAATGAGCCTCTGTGTGCTTCAGTTCAGTCTCAGTGATTCTCACTGCCTCACATCACCTGGGACAATGCAAATGAGAACTAAATCCAAAGAACACACCACCACACCACTTTCTACACTCATCTTGTGCCATTTTTCATATTTATCTGTGCCACACACACATACTGTATAGCAGGGCTGTACACTAAGCTTTTTCACTAGGAGCACAGGTGCTCCTAAATGAAAAAGTTTAGGAGCACAGAAAACTATGAAGGAGCACTATGAAATTTCCTTGAAAACCTTCTTGCCATAAGCAGGATACAGATCATTCACAGCAGTGGCAATCATAGTCTCTGCTCAAACCCTACACACACACAGAAAATGGCTTGTCTTGTTTCTATTTCATATTTTGAATTCAGAATTTGTATACATTTTGTTATCAATTTATAGCATTTTAGGATCTGCATAATTACTTATAGCTTAAAATATTCAGTAAACTGAATACTTCATATTGATTACACTGTAATGATATTACAGGGGTGGTGTGTAGGTCTAATTGAGTGCCTGTCACTTTAAGATGTACGTGAACATAATTACAGTAGGTTTCATTCGGTTTTAGGAAAAGAGTCAAGCATAGTTCAAGGATACATCATGTTTTCATTAAATAACTTAAATGTTCAAAAAACGAACAAAGGTAAAGACAAATATTTCTGGTGTAATTGAAAAGATGAGTGTCCACTGTCCAGTAACGTTAACTTCTATGATTTAGGTAGCCTAGTACCATGGCATGGCATCGTGAGTTGTCACTTTTTCCTTGGTCATGTTTAATTGGCTGGGTGCAACTTACTCTACCATGACTCGTCTTGGAGTTTGGTAGGCTATATCTGTTATATCCAATGAGTGACAACCAGAGCTCAAAATAAAACGTATTCTCCTGATAACGTAAGTGGAATTAATGTGAATGTAACCTCCATACAAAGACGCAGAGTGGCTATATGATGCGCACATTTGCAATGAAAATGTTCCGCCTTTTTAAAGCAGGTGTAGCCTACACCAACTCGTGGTTAAATACATCATTTCGACAACAGAATCAGTCGGATTTCTTTCATAGAAGTCAACCAGGCCTATGTCAAATGCAGGCTGGGGTGAAGCTACTGTAACACGGTTTCCACACCGTGTTTATCAACCGTGATAATAATAATATTTGAAATGAACACGGTAATTGTAGGCTATAGTCAACATTCTTATCATGGTTTGCCGTTTCAACGGTAGGCTAATCGCTACAAAGTCACCAACTGATAACGAACAGATTGAAGAAAAAGAATGGTTTTGGAGTGACATTTCTTGCGTGTGTGAGAGACAGCGAGGTTGATGCTGAAAGCGTGAGTTTCCAGCCAGGAGCGTTAGAGTAAGTCAACTATGAAATTTGTATACAGATGCGCGAAAATTGTAGCCTAGTAGCCTATACTTTGATCCACTTGGTGTGGATTTTTAGGAGCAAAATGCGAATAAAAGGTTTGAATTCAGTACTCGCACTTGTGCTCCCATTTCATATTTTCAATTAGCACTAATATATATTTACTCGCATTTGCGACGAGGTGCTCGCAGCGTACAGCCCTGCTGTATAGGAAGAACAAACAGCGCAGCGTTACTCATGTGGAAAAGCTTCTCTTTGTTCCAGCTCTTTTGTCAAGGCACACTCATGGCTTTAATTGCCTTTGATGATGGTGTTAGTTGCAATGAGAGTGGGTGCGGTATACTCATGCAGTGAGTGTGACGTCACTGAGGGACTCATGCCAAAATGTCTTGATAGTGTATTCGTGTGACCCTCAAAAACAGGTCCAGCTTCATTCCAGATCTCTTTGAATGGAGTCAAGAGGCGTCACAGAAATAGTTAATGTGTTTGTTGTCGTGCTCATCAGAGAAACCAATTACAACAGCAAGAAGGTATGCACAAATATTGCGACAACAGAAATTGTAAAGGTGGTATTTCTTACATACATGTCTAATTTGAAATTTCGACCCAGCATTTTTGCTGTGACCAAGTAGGAAGGGAATCAAAGTTTATAATGAGAATAAGAACTCATAATCACGACAATCATTCAAATGAAGAAATGAATAAGACTAGATATACTGTTCCGAACTAGTGGGACTAGTGAGACCGGAATAGAATGTGTCACATGGATGCTGTTGACCACAATCAGCACACATGACATACTTGAGTGTATGAAGTCACACACGTACATGTACAGTAGGCCACTGCCAGTTGAGAGTCTGAGTCATGGCATTGATTGAACTATCCTGTTCAGAAGAAAGAAATGTCGGTACATGTGCACTTGTCTGAGGTGTGCGTAAAATATGCTAATCCGCCTGTTTGCGTTCATGTCTATTTGAAGTAGACGAAAAACCGCTGGTTACGTTACGTCAAGGAAACTATAGTTACACGACCAGCACGTCATGTTTGTTCACTGGTATTGCACAATATTCTGGTGTGTGTCACATTTATTCTAGGAGTTACATGATGTCCAGACTGTTTGTTTGCCAGTTTGTATGTCTTTTTTTGTTATTTTTCCAATTTACATCGCACATTAGGTTATTTTTCGACTCACTGAAGTGCCTGTTAGATAGATAGATAGACAGGGTGTAGGTTACATAAAAACAGCACTGTTTTTGTATTGCCAAATATTTTTTCTGGTGTAGGTTGGGGAGAACTAGTACTGTATATGTATAATTTAATAATTTATTGACTTTTGTGGCATCACAACTTCTCAAAGCTATATTTTACTTAATTATTAATGAAAGGTTTTACTCGATTTGTAGCTGTCACAAGCCAGTAAAGATGATTTTGCTGAAATGGATTTTAAAATTTAGAAGTAGTAGTATGTTCTTTGTGAAGAATCCCATCTTCTGAAGCAATCATCACGTTTGATTTTTAAATCCTTTTCTCATTGTACTGCATTTTATCAATAGACATTTGTACAATGTTAATGTATTTTGGAAATATAAATAAAATGCTATTTGCCTATTACTGTTTTTTATTGTATATCTGATAAAACTTTGACTTCCACATTGTCCACACTCTAGTGTGGACAATGCTTCAATGCTTGAAGCTCTTTTCTTTCAATTATCAACTTTTTTCTGAACAGCATTTAAACAATTCAGACATGTACAGTATATAGAGTTTCTGTCCAAAATGCAATCCAAAAAATCCTTTCATGCTCCCACCCTTTTCCAACTACAGATTTTCTGAAAATCCAAACACTCTCGTCATCCTCACATCACCCACAGTGATGAAGCACAGGTAGTAAAATATGTATTCTCGTACTGTATGTGTTGCGCAAAAAATGTTATCTTCCCTTTACGTATAAGTGTTGTCTCTACCCCGATGGTGTGTGAACTTGTTCTGTTTGGTCTTAATGACCATCTGTAGGCTAAAGTCAATCGATTGCACAATTCACAATCACACTCACTCACGTGTGTGTCATATGACGTAACGGCCTACCTGCTCATGTGGATGGCATGTAGTCATCATCACGTATCACAGTGGGGAATTCCTTATCATTCGCCTTATCACTTTCTTCCTGTGTCATTCAGTTCCGTTTTTTTTTTGTTGTTGCTGTTTGTTGCATTACGCTTTTTGCCGTTTCGCTTTTTATTATTATTATTATTATTATTATTATTATGTATATTTTGGGCTTTTAATTTGGTTTTTGGTGACTGGTTTAGTTTGTGGGTAGATTGTGGGATAGCAGACTGGGGGACAAACTAAATCTACCTGCAATTTAGTCTAGTTTTAGTTAGTTTTATGTATTTTGTAGGATTTTTTTAGGGGGGTTATTTCTGTTTTACTTAATGGAACCATCTCTCTGCTTTGACATTGAGTTATTGTGGTATTGTGTGCATGAGGAAAGTGTTTGTCTTGTAAAAGACAAGGCAGACAGGAGACCTAATTCCCATGAATGCTGAAATTGTTTTAGCATCAGAGAGCCATGTCGGAAAATGCTAACAGCATAATCATAGCACAAAAGAAAGATCCCCTGAAAAGCCTTGTCTAGCAGGTTTAGGAAAGAAATGGCCCGCCACATTGTGAGTTAAGTTGATGGCCATTGCTTTTGTCTTTATTGTCTCAGTGTAATCTGAGCCCCCCCCCCACCCCCCACCCCCCACACACACACACACACACACACACACACACACACACACACACACACACACACACACAGTCATGGCTAGATGAGTTACTTACACTAACAACAATACATTCTGACAACAATACATGACGCTCTCAAGTCTGGTTTATATTTTTAATCTGGTTAATTTCTTTCAATTATTTGGTTGTTAATTTAAACTAAATATTCTGCTCGTCAAATTTTCTGACAATAGAACAGCACTTATGACCTGGTTTAGTGTTATTCATAAACATGTAGATGTGGCTAAAGCCATGTCATGCAAAGATAACAAGTTAGACATTGAGGTGGGCTGCAGATGTATGACGTGTGTGTGTGTGTGTGTGTGTGTGTGTGTGTGTACCCTTTCCAGTCATTCTTCCGGTCTTTCAAAGAGTGTTTCTCGACACACCTATTGTCTAGTGAAATGCAACCTTTTTCATAGCACTTCCTTGTAGAGGGTCACTTGGCTGTGTCTGGATTCGGGCAGTAACAATAAGACCCCAAATAACATCTTAAAACAAACATGATGAGCTGTTTTTTGAATCTCGTTGAATTTAGATTGATTTTGGTCTTAGAGACTATGAGAATGAAGTTCTAATGAGTGATAACAAATTTGTATTGCTGCAAATTGTTGCAAAATTGTTGCTGCCCCATCATTCTTTATGTAGATCAGTGAGGACGAGGATCGAGGAAGGAAGGGAGGAGGTATAAAAGACTAAATGAGAGGCACCCTTTGACTGAGAAGAAAAGCCTCATCACCCCGCGCCTGAAGTTTGGAGATTAGTTGAAGTGTTGTTGTCCAACGGTTATTTTGGCTGCAATTGCTCCAAGTGACTGAATTTCATTAGTGTCAGTCTCTCCTTGCTAAATCACTCCTGGCCTCTTCCAGTCTGAATGAGGCTGACGTATCCTCAGCTGTGTTTTCGGTTCCCCTGAACATCTCTGTATACTGTACATTCTCCTCTCTTCCTTCTGCCTCTCTTACTGTCTCTCTCTGTTTCTACCATTTTTACTCTTCTCTCTATCCCTCCATCACCTTTTCAACTAGCTGGTGACACTGGCACTAATGACTCTCTCTCTCTCTTTCTCCTTTCCCTCTCTCTCCTCTCTCCTTTCCCTCAGTCCATCCCTGAGGTCCTCCTTTGGTATACTCTGCGACACTAGTAAGGTTGATGATGAGTCAGCCTCATGGCCAGAGCGCTTGGTATACCATTCCTTCTATCCATCCATCTCCCTCTCTACTAGCTGGTGGTGCTGGCACTGATGACTCTCTCTCTTTTCTCTCTCATCCCCATTTTCTCTTTAACACCTCTCCCCCTTCCCTCAGTCCATCCCTGAGGTCCTCCTTTGTGGCACTAGTGAGGTTGATGAGTCAGCCTCCTGGCCAGTGCGCTTGGTATCGGAGAGCATGAAGAACCGGACTGACTTGTGTCATGAGATGCAGGGTCATGTGACTGCAGTCGGCGACCATTAAAGACACTGCACCCCTGGCTGGGAGCACAAAGAGTCCTTGTGTTGTGGTTTCATTCAGGATTATTTTTTTCCCCTTCTATTTACATGTGATCTCTAAACAGAAACATTCAACAAGACATGGTCTTATAGGTACAGGTTGATCCGTTTAGTGTGTGTGTGTGTGTGTGTGTGTGTGTGTGTGTGTGTGTGTGTGTGTGTGTGTGTGTGTGTGTCTGTGTGTGTGTGTGTGTCTGTGTCTGTGTGTGTGTGTGTGTGTGTGTGTGTGTGTCTGTGTGTCTGTGTTCAGGAGGGGACATTAAACAATGTTGCAGTGAGGTTACGGCTGTTGTAATCCGCCAACTTCATGAAATCAATCTTATTCTATAAATCTGCAATTCAGAGATTCAATCTCCCTACACTTCCCATCCAGATTGACATGCTACTATTTCCAAAGATGCTAATAATTCCTTGAACAGACTAGTCTTGAGTTTCATGTGGGCATCTCGGGAAATTTTATTTTTTGTCTGGTCAAGATAGAAAACGTTTTCATGTAGGCTACTGTTTCCATGGAAATGTTGCATTGCCAAATCTTTGCCATCTTGTAATGCCAGCAGAACAACTACTGGCTTCTGGGTGTGTGAAGGGGGTGGCCCTAAACGTTCCTTTACAACAACACATTTCTGTGACATGACATGTCATGAGAAATTACTTTTTTTTTCATGTGAGAGATTAACGCAAGAGTTTCATTGTAAAAATTAGTTCATTTAAACCCTCTATTAGACACACGAATTAGAGCTACATATAGTAGCCTATTATTATTATTATTATTATTATTATTAACATCATCATTATTATTATTAGTAGTAGTAGTACTGGTGGTAGACTCTGATTCAAAAATTATATGCAGTAGCTTAATGTTACTGGTAATACCATTGGTCGTCCTACTTCTTGTGTTTATTATAGGCTACTTATTATTTGGCACACAAGTGTTACGATTACATAAATAATTGAGAGATTTAACACTGTGCTGGCCTGTGGCATTGTTCATTGTGGCTAATCTTCAATAAGTGAAGTCTGGACGTAACTCTATCTCATTTCTTTCCATGACACTCTAAGACCCACCCAATGTCCATCCCTCTAGTACGTACCATGATGTCAACCCAAAATAATGCGGCGGGGATGTGACGCAACGACGCCACAGCGTCACACCTGTTAACATAAATAGCGGACCAGGGAAGAAGCGCACCTCAGACTCAGCATCCAGTGCACTTGTGAACCACACGCAGCACATCTTTGGAGTGAATACAAGCCAACCCAGGATTTTACACATTAAAGCAAGACAAGGAATACTTTTTGGTAAGAGAACTCTTTGTAATTATGTTGATGTTATTCTGGCAGGCTAAAAAGTATGTTAGTTTGCCTCTCTTTAATGGATTTCACCACCTTGGGATAATTTGCTCCCTTTAATCTGCAAAATTGGATATTAAATCTGGTGTCCGTCTTCAATGCCATCGTCATGCTGTTGCCTCCATTTTTGCGTATTAGGCTAGATATCATATGATATCTTCCATATTATTGTTGTCCACTGCTGTTGCTATCACTTTCTGGCGTCTTTTTGTTTCATTCATTTACTTTAGCGTTGGGAATAATCAGCCTAATAGTAGAAGACGTTGTTATATACATAGCCTACATATAACTATGTAAAAGAATAAAGTATTGTGTAATTGATTGTGATATTATATAATTTTCCATCACAGAGAGATGGATAAACTTTTCAGCATTTTTCTTGGACTTTCCTGTGTGATGTTCGCCACGGCGCAGGTGACTGTGTCCACACTCAATGTAAGTTTTTGTCTGATTTGTCCTCTATTTACATTGACGTTTTCCCTCAAATGCTGTAAATATGGACTACTAGTAGGCCTATAAGAGGTGTTTTAAAGCTATGTTTCTATTAAAAAAAAAAAAAATAAAAAAAAAAACATGATAGCCATGATAGCCAACTCCCTTCGGTGTTAAATGTCTTTCTGATTATTTATGTCGTTAAAATCTCATTTTTGTTTCTCAGACGACCATCACCAACGCTACCTGCGGGACAGATCGCGCATGTATCTCTAATCCAGTGTCCTGCAACCCCGCGACGGATAGCTCGTGTCTGTTCGTCTCCACAAAGTCAGATGCCAATGGCAACCTGAATTTTGAACTCCGTGGAAATTCCAGCGGCTACATCGCCGTAGCTCTATCAACTGACTCCAGCGCAGTAAGTAGACCTGCATTTCCCTTCTTCTGCAAGCAGATCAGAAACGCATTTCGAGTGAACGCGTGAATTCATTGGTTTCACCGGGTACCTTGTCACAGGTGTATAAAACCAAGTACCTAGCTTATGAACACAAACGATGATGCTTGATTTTATAAGTTGGAAAGAGACCTGACGAAACCCATGAATAGCCTACCCTCGCAAGGATGCAGACGATGCGCACGCGTGTTTTCTCATCCAACAACCTCTATTATTAGTTTGAACAGGATTCACATTCACCATTGTCGAGTTTGTTCACTAAGTTAGACATTGATGTATAGTTTTCATGGACGTGTTATCAATGTTGTCAACATTTAAACACGTGGTTGTTCCAACAGGGAGGCGACGACAAAACCTACATTTGCGCTAACAACAACTCTGCTCCCCTCTTTGTCTTTGCGCTGCTGGGGGCTAACAACACTCTAACCACTCAAAATGATACAGTGAGTTAAAAAAAAAACAAAAAAAAACAATACCTTTAATAACATTCATTATTCATTTACTGTATTAACATTTTACATATCAACTCTGGATAAGTGACAGCTGTCTCTTTGTCTCCATAGTCAAGCATCAGTAATGTCAGTGCTTCAATCAGCCAATCCACCATCCAGTGTGTGTTTGATGTGAGTGGCCTGAACGCAACATCCCGTGCCAACGCTGCAACCACCTTTTCAGTTGTACTGGCTTCCGGGACTGTTTCTGCTGATGGTAAATATACAGCACACACACACACACACACACACAGTTTTATATTACTGTTTTGAACATTTTTACTATTACATTACATTACATTTGGCTAAAAAGCATCAGCCAAATGTAATATAATGATACTATTACTGTTTTGTATAGAGCCATGTTGTAAGTGATATCGCCACCACACTACAGACCATTGCATTCAACATTCTCATGTAAATCCACAGGTACACTTTCACCCGCAACTGTGCGAACGGTGTCTGAGCCACTGGACCTGTCCAACGCCAGTAGCACCAACACAGCAACAGCAACAGTTGCTCCCAGCACTAACTCAACAAACACCACCAATGCCAGCAGCAATGCCACCACCACAGCAGCCACCACAGCAGCCTCTGGGGGCAACATCTCTCTGCAGCATGGCCTTTCACAAGGTAAAGAGTCCCTATATGTCCACTTCTGCTATCTAGTTGCAAACAAACTGTACTGCACATCCAAATAAAGGTGCAGGAGCCAAAAAGTTAAGATCCAAAAAAAGAGTAAAAGGTCCACACACTTGCTCTCACTTGGTTTACATTATTAATTCGAGTTACGTTTCGAGCCTCATGGCTCTTCTTCAGACTTAAAGGTCTTCAGACTTAAGTCTGAAGAACATCCATGCGGCTCGAAATGTAACTTGAATTAATAAAGTAAACCAGGTGAGAGCAAGTGTGCAGACCTTTCACTTTTGCTTTAAAGCCAGTTATGCATCCAGGGGTTACGCTCGTGGTCAAAGGTAAAGGTAGCCTACTGTAGGTCAGCCTTAAATGTGTCCTGCCCTCAAAATTAGTCTGGAGTCGCTCCGTTGTGAAGTCTATATGTCTGGTTAACTGGCCAATCAATTGTTAGGGTGGGCTTTATAGGATTGTGTACAGAATGAGCAACATGTATGTCTTCTGAGCTCCCTTGAGTTGATTTTGTTTACAACACAATCTCTGCTGCTGGACAAGCGAGACGTTCCCTGACTTTTCCTGATCAAAATCAATCAACCAATTAATCAATCAATCAAATTTTCTTTACACAGCCGTGTTGATCCTCCTCGGCGTCCTGGCCATCGGGATGATGTGAGTCCTTCCTGGTGAAGCCCCACCCTGCCTTAGCTGTACTGAGACAATGCACTGACTTCTCCCACTGCCAAAGACTACTACAGCCTCTCCATAGCCACAGGATCGTCACCATATGATGGTTATCGCCGCCATTTCACTCTAGCCATGTTATTTAATTAGGGGTATGCTTGTGTGTGTGTGTGTGTGTGTGTGTGTGTGTGTGTGTGTGTGCGTGTGTGAGATTACATATATGAGATGATGAAGAACATAGCCTTGAGGTGACACTACCTGCATTCACTTACTGTACTTAGACTAAGCAGACAAGACGTGTGTGTTTTTGTGTGTGTTTGTGTGTGTGTATGTTAGTGTGTGTGTTTGAGAGAGAGAGAGTAATAGAAAGAGAGACTGTCTGTGTGTCTAGAAACATGAAGCATGAAGCCATTGATTGGTGGATAATTACAGAAATACGTTTTTTAAAAGGTTTATTTTTCTCTGTCTTTTATAATAAATAAATTATCTATTGATATTGACATGTGTAATGGATGTGGATTGTTTTTTCTCTTTGTCTTGGTAGTTCTTAGTGATTAACTTAAACAGCGGTTCTCCTGCCATTTCTCAACACTGTCAGCTCAGCCAAACTGAGGGACAAATGTAGCATAATAATCTCTGTTTTTGTGTTGGGGGGGAATAGCTTGAAAGCACAGCTTTAAAAGATATCAATTACTTGACATTCGAAGAATGACAGCCAAAGTTCCTACAGAGATAGGGCAAATAAAGCTACCTGGGAGTTAAAACTCTTCAGTTAAACATGTACATGTGGTATGAAACTAGTGTTAACTTATCTGTACAATAAAGTAGCATGCTGTAGACTGAAAAAATAGCCATGCAGAAGCAAGATTCTAGGTGGATGCATTGCACCACTAATAGTTACCAGAGACTTTCCAATGAGACACAGTACTCATATGAATATAGGAATGCATGGGGTTCGTCTGTAACACCTATATGGCAGTTGTCTACACATATCCCGCCTTTTCCACGGCCAAAAACTCGACATGTGAATACACCGTGCCAATCGTGTGGTGTATTGTGAATACACCGTGCCAATCGTGTGGTGTATTGTGAATACACCGTGCGAATCATGTGTGGTGTATTGTGAATACACCGTGCCAATCGTGTGGTGTATTGTGAATACACCGTGCCAATCGTGTGGTGTATTGTGAATACACCGTGCAAATCATGTGTTGTGATCTTGTCGCTGGAGCACGGTTGGGTTCGTGAAGCCTTGGGCACACGCATTTCTGACCGATAAGTGCCCAAAAAGCGTTGCAATATGGCTGCAGAGTGGAGGGACTTGCCTAAAAGGACGTTGTACATTAGTTACTCAGTCAGATAAACCAGTTTACAGGTCTAGCTCAGAATTACCTCAAGGAACTAATTACTCCGTGCCGTAAGTTCCCGACTATTAGCCGTGGCTTACATTGATTTTGCAAGATTTCTTCAACTATGAGGTTTATACTCGGGGACAGTTATTGTGGTATTAATATGGTTTTGTTTGTTTTAACTTGCACAAAACACTGCCCTGAAGCTTATACACAATGTGGTTTCTACACGTGAAATTACTGTACTGCACACCAAGACTTTTGTAACTAAAGTGCAGTACCTCTTGTAATGCAATGAGTATAGAGAGACAGGAAGCGAGTGGGAGAGAGAGTATGGGGTGGGATCCGGAGAGGACCACGGGGCGGGAATCGAACCCGGGTCACCGGCTTGTGGTGCAGGTGCCCCAGCCAGTCGTGCCTGGGCTGGGGCCCATCATAGTCTTCATCCTGCCCCTGTTCACTGCTGCTGCCCAACCAGACTTGACTTATGTGTCTGCACCATTTAACTACTCAAATTGTCATGCAAATATGAATGTAGTTCAACTATCAGCAATCTTCTGTGCAGATATTGCTCTCCAAGTCTGCTCAGATCACACTGGCACATTTGTTGATCTTCTTTCCACATTTGCATGAAACATCAATTCAGTCAAAAATGAGGGGTACATGTTCTGATGGCCTTAACGGAATGAGGAAGCGAGGAAGAATTTGTCAATTCAACATCAAATGAGGCAAGTAAGAGACAATGGCGAGGTCACGCATACAATGAAAAGGCTAGAGACAGAATGATGGAACAGGAGTTTCTAGTCAACAGTGAAACTGTGCTAACAATGAACAGGTGTGTCCAACCACAAGGAATGTTCCAGAAAAATCTATCAATGAAATGACAAAGAAAATTAATTATGTTGTAAGTACCCACTATTGAATATCCTTTTTGAAGTAATGCCAAGTCAAATTTGCTTTCTATATGAAAACAATATACCATTCAGTAGTCACACAGTTGCAAAAGTGTTTATCTTTCGTTGGAGTCATTTTCTACAGGAAATGGTTTATGTTGCAATTAAGAAAATTTCCATTTTATGATACAGGTTTAACAACAATAAAATTAAAAATGTGTTTGTCTCCTTACATTATGTATGTAAGAGATTACTGGACCTCAGTGCAATAAGTCTAAAACCTTGGCAACATCAGGCTGTGTCGTGTATTTCCAGTTCAAGGTGAATCTGGTTATTTGCCAAGAGTGAAGGCATGTATGCATGCCACAGAGAAGAATAAGGATTTTACTATAATGCAAATAGACTTACAAAGTAGTGCCTGTCTAAACGTGTCCTTAGCCAATTTTATTTTTTGGGGATTCCCAGGCCCTGATCACAACCAAATGTTCTACTTTGATTACCACTAGCAGGAACGGCTTAGGAGGATGCCCTTACTACAAGCAATGAACACACAAGTGCATTTGATCAGTATTGTACAACCCACTCAGACTCTTCACTACTCATAGTAATCAATCCACATTCACTCCTATACCTCAGCCACTAACAAACAGTCCTCACCAAAGGGGCAAGGTTAGATCCACATCTACTGTAGCTCCAATTCAAGCACTATTGCCACCAAAGCCTCTGACATAATTGGGTGTGACAGTCCACGCTCTGTAGTCTCTGCACTTTAAACCACGCCTTCCAGAATCAGCAAAAATCCCCCTCACTCCAACCACCACCCTCCAGCTCTAAGACTCTTGAACAAAATTATACTGAAAATGTATTTCCTGTATTATTATTATTATTATTATTATTATTATTATTATTATTATTATAACACGTTATCTTATGGAACCTGTAATTAACCATAAATACATAAGCAATATGTGTATGTACTAGTGCTCAATAAAGTCTCTATCTATCTATCTATGTATCTATCTAAGTCTCTAGACAGATCTGCAGAGCCAATACAAATGGCCATCTGTGTGATTACGTAAGAAATGACACTGTATCACTCTCAAGATGAATAGCATTAAAGCCGACACACACAGAGCTAAACATATTACACACATACTGTATGTGAGTTAGCCTGGCACGCCCTCCCAGTGACGCAACGCCTTCAGGCTTTTGCTGCTGGTCTGGTCAACTGCTCATTGAGAAGGATTTCTGAGTTCCCGAAATCTGCGGAACTGCCCCCTTTGGTCGAGAACCAATCAACTTTGAGCAGCTCCAACGGCTCTGGGTAGAGGCGTGTTCAAGGCAGAGGAAAGAGTGTTGTTATTGGTTTAAACTCGG
Source organism: Sardina pilchardus (assembly GCF_963854185.1). Taxonomy (NCBI): domain Eukaryota; kingdom Metazoa; phylum Chordata; class Actinopteri; order Clupeiformes; family Clupeidae; genus Sardina; species Sardina pilchardus. The sequence goes on from NC_085009.1 coordinate 17,987,039, forward strand.
CAAACCGCTTTCTGACATCTACCAGTAGCAAATCGAGGCACTTAAAGGAGGCGGGTCAACCAGCGCTTGCAAGAAACCATGTTAGCACAGGCTGTTGGTCAGACTAAAGTCTCGCAGAGCCTTTGAAAGTCGATGGTAATCAGGCTACTGGTCAACTGCTCATTGAGAAGGATTTCTGAGTTCCCGAAATCTGCGGAACTGCCCCCTTTGGTTGAGAACCAATCAACTTTGAGCAGCTCCAACGGCTCTGGGTAGAGGCGTGTTCAAGGCAGCGGAAAGAGTGTTGTTATTGGTTTAAACTCGGCAATCCGCTTTCTGACATCTACCAGTAGCAAACCGAGGCACTTAAAGGAGGCGGGTCAACCAGCGCTGGCAAGAAACCGTGTTAGCACAGGCTGTTGGTCAGACTAAAGTCTCGCAGAGCCTTTGAAAGTCGATGGTAATCAGGCTATATGTGAGTGGCCATGGGGTTGCTCTACACATGTTGCTGTCAGTCACCTTCCTCCTTTTAGACAGTCGTCATGCTTTTTGAGCCTAAAGCCCAATTCACACCAAAGATTCCCGACGCGACGAGACTGAGTTGCAGCGGTGTGAATTAGAAGTTGCACGTAGTTGCAAGCTGTCGCAAGCCGGCCCGTCGCAGAGCATTAAACACGTTGAGTCGCAGTCGCAAGGTTTTAGAACGTCACGGCTCGTCTCGTCGGGAATCTTTGGTCTGAACCCTACTTAACAGTCAGGCCCTAATGGAAATGAAAGCCCAGGCCAGTAGTCTGGCTATCACCATACTAAGCTCAATCTTTAAAGATTGAACATTTAGTCTTACCCTGGGAATCCAGAGTTCTTGCGAGAGCACAATTGGAATTGTGTCTGCAGGATCCTCTAGCAATGAGCAATGATGCACGTTACTTTTACCCCAGGCATCGGGGGAAACCAATCACATCGGTGCATCTAATATAGGCAGGCCAGAGGCGAGCTAAACTGATGACGACAGCGCTGTAACATTCAAAGTCAGCAAACACTGGTCGTAGTGTTATCCAATTGCGTGCAGTGAGATTTTCAAATGCATGCTTGGTGCCGCCCCTCGAGTTGGGTCATTACATTATTCGTGTCCAGATCCTTTATCTGAAGATAAAGTCTGCACTTTATTTTTACTGCACAAGAGGCGTGATCAATGGGCATTGTTCAAATGACTCTGTACGCTTTTGGATAGTCCTTCAACCAATCAGACCAACGATCCGAGTGCACCTTTTGGATAAGCTATAGTTTGTGATTGGACCCAGCTGACGTGAACAGGAAGCAGAAAAGAAAGATGTGCAGGTTTCCAGCCTGAGCTGCAGGGCGAAATCCAAATGGCCGGCAGGTCAGGCAGGGTTTACCCAGCCTAACAGGCCAGTGTAGCCCACGGGCTATGACTTCATATTCAAAATCATGTTTACATAGTTATACAAAGTTAACATATTATACAGTTATACGTACATGTTCAATGAGAAAAAAATACACTCAAAGACATAATGCACATTGGCACCTCTTTGCAACTATACTGTCAATATTGTGACATACTGTATAAAAAATGCCTTATTTTAAATGCAGTTGTTTACTCAATCCCAAAGAAAATACATGTTTGTTTGTGTCATTTAACACAGACGCCATCAGTCCAACCATTGGTTGTGTTAAACAGTGCTGTCTAAAACAAAACCATACAGTACAAACGTCAGGTAAAAAGTAAGAGATGCACATGGACTGATAATGTCATCATTACTGACTCTTTTCAGCTCCTTCTTCAAATATTCATTATTTTGGCCAGACCATGACTACCCTGCCATTGTTGTTGGTCAAAGGTGTGACAAACCGTTGTTATTTGAACTCAACAGCCAATCAAATCTCCCGTGGTCAAACACAGCTCTGTCTGTGTAAAAAGGAAACACACACAGTGGCGTGGGTAGACCATATCTTTTCAGCACCTTCCTAAAAAAGTCATTATTTGGGTCAGACTAAGACTATAGCCTACCATTGTTGTTGGTCAAAGGTGTGGCAAACGGTTGTTGTTATTTGAGCTCAAAAGCCAATCAAATCACTCCACCCCTTTATCACCCTAAAGCACATGGTTAATCCTCCTAAATATTATATGACTCCACCCTGTGTGCATTACGCCTTTACTCAGGACTGTGTTTGAACACAGGATAACGCACAGACACACACACAGACACACACACAGACACACACACACACACACACACACACACACACACACACACACACACACACACACACACACACACACACACACACACAAACACACACACACTTGAGGAAGATTTCACTGTATTTAAGGGACAGTGTAGATAGATACTGCAGATAGATAGATAGATAGATAGATAGACAGATAGATAGATAGATAAAAGGGACATTTTAGGAATTGTAATGGACCTCTTGTAGACTAGATCAGGGGTTCCCAAACTTCAGGTTCTGCAAGATGTCTTATTAAACCCACGGACGGCCAATGTGAAAATAAATGAAGCTCATCCTCTATCCATTTAGCCACAAGCACGTCGCAGTACGGTGACTGACACTACGGTAATTGACACTATGGAGATTAAAGAAGGTCCACCACCTGTCTCCTCAGATCCTGGTGAACTTCTACCACTGCACCATAGAGAGCATTGGTATGGCAAATGACCGAAAGCCTGCCTACAACCTCTGCCTACGACCGAAAGCACTACGCATGCATCACTGGTTCTACACTCCCCTCCATCGAGGCCATCCACGGCAAGTGATGCTTGCAAAAGGTGCGCAGCATCATCGAAGAATGTTACCACCCCAACCACAGACTGTTCACCCCACTCCCTTCCGGGAGACGTTACAGGTCTCTCCGCACCTGAACCAGCAGGTTCAGAGGAAGCTTCTCTCCTGTAGATGTCACCCTTCTGAACTCTAACTCTGCATCCCGTTGACAACCAACCAACTAACAGTCAGAAAGGCCTATGCCACAAAATTATCCTCGTGGTATTTTATAACTAACACACATAACACATTGCAGTCTAGATTTATTCAGATATGTTTATCCAAATGATAATCATAGGTATGTTTTTACTTTTTATTTTTAAATTTGTTTTAGTTTTCCTTCCAACTTGCTGTGGCCCCGGCCTCCACCTTGAAAACCACTGGACTAGATAGTTCAGAGCCCCAGATAAGAAACCATGTGCAGGAGCAGGGAATACTACTGCAAGGTTGCCCTCTGGTGGATCAAATGTGTAAAAGAGAGAAAACGAAGAGAGTTCAGCATCTTAAAGACTATGAAAATAACACCACCATCAAGTCACAGTCCCTAGGAGAGACGCAGAACAAGATGCTTGATAAACTAGGAAAGTATATGTTTTGGTTGCATGTGCAAATGGTTATCCAGGGCCAACATTTTCATTTCCATTCATTTGGGAGATGTTTTAATGAAACACGTTTCCTTCTTTCGCTCAGTTTTATCAGACCATGGCAGCAGCTACTATTGCAAGTACTCTACTATTGTGCTTCCCTGTGACCCTCTCCCTCAACCACCTGATTTGCCTCCTCAGTATTTCATATTGCCAATGCAAAGTGCAATTTTGTTTAGTTTGTTTTGTATAGGCTATCCCCTTTAAATGAACCAACTGGAATAATTATACTCGAACAAGTAATCCAAACAAACTGATAATGTTTTTGGCCTATGCTTTATTTCAGTGCAAGCTACGGGAAGTAAAGAATATGCCTACCTGCACTTTTTTTGCACTAGGTTGATAAATGGTCCATATCTCTTTAAGTAAATTCGTCTCACATTGAATGAATGATCACATAGCGCAATCACTGTGAATCACATCGCCACTTTTCCCCACATCCTCTCTATCTGGAAAAGTGAAGGAGAGTGAGAGTTCATGCCGTCGAGATAAGGAAACGAAAGGCAAAGAATCTCATGAGAAACATCGCCTATGCTAGCCTACTGTTTGATTCGCCACCGACGTAAGTAGCACATACCTCAATGATCCCTTCAAACGTGAAGTCTTTAAAGACCAAATTTGGCTTGTGACAACTTAGGCAATTGAGAGTCATAATAACAGTAGCCTACTTTTGCTCTATTGTTTAGGCTAGTTAAGTTGAAGGTAGGCCTATGTTTTGTGTTTGTTTTCTTGAAACTCCTAGGCATTGTAATGCGCAGAGCCTATAACAGCCTACACGTGTTGTTGCTGCGCGCTCTGTCTGGGTTTTGCCTGCCGTTGCCGCTGATGTCGATTAAACAAACTCATGGGGTTAATGGCCAAAATGTTGGCTGCTTGCGAAAATGGTTCATGTCAAATGCAAAAGTAATCGTGAGAATTTTCGCTGTAGCATAGCCTATACTTGGATATTGAGGCACCGTAGGCTGTCGAAACACCTGGATTAGGTCACTGAGTTTCACTTTCCTGAAAATCAGTTTCAGTTTCCTTGAACAGGTAGGAACTTCTAATGCCAGAAGTTCACAAAAGTGTCTTGACTTAAATGGCTGTCTATTAACCGGGGTGATTATGTGAGAAATTGTTAGGCTACACGATGGATAGAGAATGGGAATGTGACGTGTCGAACATTTCGCGGTTGCGCCGCGGTGGCGTCTGGGATACATAAGTGAGGCCACTTGTACGCTGCTGCCAATGCTGTATCATTGTAAACATCGTAAAACATTGCTAACTAGCTGTTTCTAACACTGTTTTTCACACATCATTGGACGAACCTGTTGTGTTGTTGGATGTAACGTCCGTGCCTACGATCGTCAGGTAAAAAAAATCAACAACGGAGTGTCTTTATATCACTTTCAGGGCAGGCATGGACTGGCCATAGGGCATACCGGGCAATGCCCGGTGGGCCGACGCATATATTGGGCCGAGGCTGTCATAATTTCATAATTATAAAACAAATATTAAGCTCATTTATATAGCGTACGGCCGCAACGGTAGCGAATCGCGGCCCATTGGTTGACTGCCTTAATGGACATTGAGCTAGTCCAATGAAATCTCAGGCCCCTCCCTGTCTCCCCCCCGGCCTCATCTCCCTCTTGGAGTTCGACCGGAGTTTGAGACCGTCCGTAGCCTATATGAAAATGTACAAAGACAAACCACAAAAGCGCAAGGGGGGCGCAGAGAAGTTGCGAGATAAAAGGCAAAAGCCTACAAGTGGATGCAGCAAAAATGTGCTAAAATTACAGAAATGTTTGCCACCACAAGTTCAAACAGGGCCGTCGACATTACAGCAGTGCAGAAGCAGCACCGAGTGCACAGGCTTCAGAGAGGCACATGCGAGTGTGCAACAGAGTAGTTACACAGAGGAAGGAGTAGCTATTCAAATTGATTCGGAGGAGGAGGAAGAGGTGAGAGACGTGACCCAGCAGGGACAGATTGAGGAGGAGGAGGTCAGAATAGCTACTGTGAGCCAGGTAAGAAGTAGCCGAAATGTTGGCTGAACTGTTTGGGCGCACAACGAACAATTAAAAGTTTGAAATCTGCGACTGCTGCTTCCTCTTGCTTAGATGCATTAACCTGCCTACTATGTAGGATTCAGCACCCAGTTAAGCAAAACAAAGTTTTATAGTGTGAGTGCGTCTTTTTGTGTGGTTTCTGTGTAGGCCTACCCCTCTCGCATGCATTTGAATTGCGATACCCATCAAATTAACGAGTTGTCGGCTCGCCATCAACCTTCTGAAATCTTAAGACAGTCACGATTGGTCGAAATTGTTGTCAATCTTGACGCAGTACAACAAGTAAACTATCAAATTTCTTTGCGCAGACAAGCAGACACCCATACACACATTCATGCAGTCAGACGCCTATACTGTACATCTTCACTAAATAGTATCAAGGTGAATTGTTGGCTAAAACTGTGCAAATCCTCAACATAAATTATAGCAGGTTTTATTTAGTGAAGTATTTAATAGCATGAGTTTTGTGCACAACCTCATCCTTGCTGGTTTAAAGGTCACTCTAGTGGGTGCGTGTGTGTGTGTGTGTGTGTGTGTGTGTGTGTGTGTGTGTGTGTGTGTGTGTGTGTGAGAGAGAGAGAGAGAGAGAGAGAGAGTATAATAATTAATTTTTTTTTTCATGCTTATTTTTTACAAACAAAACAGTGTGCACATATGTTTTATCGTGTACATTATCATGGTGGGCCACTATGGCCAAAAATGCCCGGGCCGTTTTTTGGTCCCAGTCCAGCCCTGTTTCAGGGTCTCACGTCCACTCTCCAGACGGTCTGTCATAGGGATCCATGCTACCGATCAAAGACATCTTTTCTATATAACGTTTCCTCGCGTCCGGCAGGAGCTTGTCTCTGTACGGTCCATTACTACTTCTACTACTAGTTTTTAGCATAGTAGCCTAAATGTTTACATCTAGTGTTACTGTTTTGGCTAGCCGATCTTGTTCGAAATATCATAGGTTTCCATAGGTTTCTTGTTTATAATTCGCGCCGCGGCCTCATCAAATGGAGGAAAACGCCCCTTTTGTCCCAGAATGCATTGCGCCGCTGACTTCCGTTCCCATTCTCTATAGAAGCATGGAATTTGGTAGGCTACAGGTGTTCTTTGGGCGGCAGACTTGAGGGGTGCCCAATAGTGATGCGCGGGTCGGCCCGTAACCCGCGGGTCGGGTTGGGGCGGGTAAAGAAATGATCACTTTATTTGCGGGGCGGGTTGGGGCGGGTCATTAAAAACAAAATTACATTTTAAAATCCATGTATGTTGCATGCAATTCCCTATAGCCTATATTAAAGAACCGTATGCGGCTGGTCATCAAAATTTCTGGTGAAGCAAACCCCGTCGACCGACGCGGTTGCGGCGTCGGGACCTTACTACCACTTCGAACGTGCATTAATTCCTATAGACGCACGGCGCGTCATTGATTATCCCTTACATAACGGTAGGCTATATCGTTCAGCCTTACTCACGGTTCTTCCTCACATTCTACAACTGAAATGTCTCCTTACCGTAGCATCAACGAGCTGTGTAATTTCCACAGGAGGTTTTGGTCTGCCCTCTGCTTCCACTCGTAATTTGTCCCCATATGAATATGACTGGAAACGAAGCTAGCTACCCTCCTAGCAATACCCTCCTAGCCTGTAAGGGCTCTTGCTAAACAAATTATATTAGGAAACAAAAAAGATATTCACTAACCCTAAGTAACAAAATCCTCATCTACACAGAAAAATAAAGATATGTCTTATGAAATGACTGTTCAACAAATTATGTGTTGTTTTTGCTGATTATGAAGCTCCCCTAAATCGCCGCTGTCAAAGTCAGTTAACGATAGCTGCCTTATGAAGGCGTTGACTGGCCAGAGTATTGTGTCAATCATATTCAAGTGACGGAAGTGCAAAATTCTACCCTATCGGTCACTGCTTCACGGGTGGGACTTATCTGCCATAAGGATCCATTGAAACGGGGAAAATCCACGAGCCGCGGGGGGTTTCACTCGATTTACATTGAAGTCAATGGGAAAAGATATCGATGGTAGTGAAGCAAGAAAATCGTCTGATTCACTGCAATTGTCTGTTTCACCGCGGGTGTGGGGATGGCGCTGTTGTCACTCACAGAATTGAATTCAGGAAAACAGCTCGTCTTAATGACTGTCTTTCTGTTTCAAAACAGTGAAAAAGGGATTATTGTAAGGTTTTTTATTTTATTTTTTATTATGACTTTTTTTTGGTGAAGCACTGCTTCACCTGTAGTCTTATAGAAGCCTCCTCTGCCTAGGATTGTGGCCAAAACGATCGTAGGCTAGCCCACTGCAATTACTTTCAAAATACTGTTGCGCGGCGTATCGCCTCTCCCTCCCCTCTGAGTCGCGGTTGCCAGCTTGCTGCAGGATCCAGCAGGAACAGCAACAGGCTGCTAGCTTTCAATGGCAAGTGTTGTTTTCCTCAGCATAATGACAGAGAAACGAACTCTGATAATGCATTGCTAACGTCAGCAATGACTAGCCGTTATTATTTCCCAAACAATTCCTTAACCTACCTTTTCAATTCAATGAGCCACCTCCTCCATGGCTCCACATAACGTTACTTTGCACAAACATGCATAACTTGTTTGTTCGACTGTCATAGGCTATTTGAAATGTCAATTTACACTAGCTTACAAGTAGGCTAGTAGCCAAACTGATTAATCTTTATCTGTCCAGGAGCAAATTAACAACACTGACTGTCTTCAAATTCTTCTCCGTTTTCAGCCGCCTCTATCTCCTATACAAATCCTTGTTTTATTTCGGACATATTTCGTAGGCTATAATGTTTAGCCTAGATTACAAACGCTGCTTTGTAGGTTTTTGCTGTGTATTTCTAGATTTTTTAAATGTGTAGCCTATCATCTTGTTATAATGACCTGATTATCGTTCATATTCATAATCATAGCCTTTGTTGTTGCCAGTTTACAGGCGATGTTTCCAAGCACTTACAATGCCCCGTATGTAATAGTCGCGGGTGCGGGGCGGGGCGGGTTGTCAAAATAGATACAGTGGTGCGGGGCGGTCTGGGTCGGGCCAAATAATTTCATAAAAGCGGGACCCGCGGGTTGAAAAAATACCCGACCCGCGCATCACTACCCCGTATGTAATAGTCGCGGGTGCGGGGCGGGGCGGGTTGTCAAAATAGATACAGTGGTGCGGGGCGGTCTGGGTCGGGCCAAATAATTTCATAAAAGCGGGACCCGCGGGTTGAAAAAATACCCGACCCGCGCATCACTAGTGCCCAAAAATAGGCGCATTCGGACACAGCAGTGAGAATGCATTCAGGTGAGTGAAAAAATTATTGTATCGTGGGAAAACTTAGCCTCGCGAGCCATCCACGTACTTCCGGCCAAGGATTGCCTCCACTACGAGTCTGGCCGTGCTCCTCTGTGGAGCATTCTGCTCGGTAGAATTGTAACAGAACGCCCCCCCTCCAGAAAGCAGCCAATAAACGAAGAGACGGGTTGGTGGGGGCGAAAGGGGGAGGGCGCTCGTGACGATGACGTTAAACGCCTGCGCTATGTTGTTATGAGTAACTATCGCCGATTGGGTGAGAGCTGTCCAATCAATTCAAACCAGAACTGGGCGTTACTTCCCGCTTCCTGCAAGCGCTTCAGAGCAAAGAAATTCCAGACCATAATACGAAATGAAATGGTAGTATTATGGGATGGTCAGGACCAGGCTAGGGAAAACTCACCCCCAACCTAATTTATTTCAAAAAGTGAATATTTCAGACGTTTGTATATTCTAGATTGATTCTTTCGATTCTTCTTCTTAAAAAAATAATACTCTTGATTTATGATTATGATTATGGTTAGGCTAGTCAGCTCATGAAAGCCAACAATCAATATCTCATATTGTTAGTAACAGTACACCCAATACTTGGTCGGGCTGCTTTTGCATAAATTAGGCCTATTGCATCAATGTGGCATGGTATGGAGACCATCAGCCTGTGACACTGCTGAGGTGCTGGAGGCCCAGGTTGCTTTGATAGGTCGTCTTGTTGGGTAGATAGATTATTAGAGATCCATAGATTCTCTATGGGGTTCAGGTCAGACGAGTTGTCTTGCCAATCAATCTCAGTAATTCCATGGTAAGCAAACCAGTTAGCCAACTAGCGGTTTTGTCACTGTGGGCAGGTTCCGAGTCCTGTTGTAAAAGGAAGCATTTCCATAAAGCTTGTCAGCAGATGGAAGCATGAAATGCTCTAAAATCTCCTGGTAGAAAGCTGCATTGACTCCGGTCTTGATAAAACACACTGGGCCAGCACAACAATCAACAATGAAACAAAAAGTGTCTTGGAATATTTTACTCTGGATGTAATTAATCTAGAATATATGAAAGATTCTTTTTTTTTAAATGAACCCATTTTTTGAGACCTATACATCAGTCATGGCTCCTATGCACAGGGAAAAAGGAACTGCGGAGGAAGAAGCCTTTTTGTTCTGCAGGAAGGGACTTTTTGCAGTTCCAAGGACCCCCTTTTTCACGCATTCGGACAGCATGGAACTGGGAATTGAGTGACAGAAAATATAGGCAGTGAATGTCTCTCATAAGTAGGCAATCATCCAATGTATTACAAGCACTGATGTGGCAAGAGAAGGCTGCATTGATGGTGTTGTCACTGGTAAGCTCATGCACAGCATTTCCAAGCTCATCATTGTAATCGGGCACAGGTAGAGATTAGAGTTTGAATAAACAGAGCATCCACTTTCAGAGGAACATTATGGAAACTGTGAATTGTAAGGACCACATCGAGGGCTTTTGAGCATCCCCAATTGTAAACACGTTGGTCTAACATCTGGAAGAAAATAAAATGCAAATCATTTAGCAACCCTTACCATACATTTGTCCACCACCAGTTAGTTGGCCTAGAGGGGGAAGGGGTTTCTTTAAATACAATGTGTGTTTTATTTGCTTCAGCTTTGTACTTCCAGTTGACAGTATTTCATTTTGTTATATAAATAAGATGAACAGAACTCCGCCTGTTTCTTCATATGATCAAAAACTGCTAAATATTTAACCTATTTTGTCTGTACAATGTACATAGGCTCATAAAGCAAAGACCACTGTGCCCCTCCATGTCCACTAAGTATGGGCAGCCAGCCGAGTGTCCTGGAGCAACATGGCTTCACAGTTGTAAGAGAAGAGGGCCATGCCACCCTGGTGAAGTCACAGGAGGCTGATCAGTATCTCGTCAGACAGATCCATAACAGCACAGAGGTGAGAATGCATGTATTTCCCATAAATGTGTCTTGTATAGGCCTAGGATATACTGTAGGAATATTTCTGTACAGCCAATTATGCTTGTTTGTGCTATTAGTAGTTTGTTTCCTACAATTTAATTTTTTGGTTATTAATTTCATCTTTTTTTTTTCCTTGTTAATAATCTTAACAAATGTTGAACATTGAAATGGTTTGCTTAAGCATAAGACAGTTGTTCATGGCAGCAATGTCTCATCTTTCAGGATGTTAAAGAAATTCTCAGAATCCTGCAGCATCCCCATATCATTGGACATGAGAAGTCCTTTGAAGGTAGTGTAAACAATAATGCAGCATATCGATGGAAATGGATGTTGTAAAATCACTCAAACATTTTTTTTTTTTTTTTTTTTTTTGCAGATGATGGAACATTGTATGTCTTGGTGGACTACTATGAGGGGGGGGATTTGTCTAAAAAGATTCAAGCCAAGCGGGAAAGTGGAGAACAGTTTACAGAGGAAGAGGTGCTCTATAAAATCTAAATTCTTATTTTGAATAGATTACCATCTTTACTGTAACTAGTCTGGCACAGATACAAATATGTGTACATCTTTATGTGTACGACACTACTTGCAATGAACCATTAAAGGCTTTTTATATTTAAAAAAATCTCTGCTAATCCATTTTTTGCTTTTGGATGTGTACATCTTTATTCCAGATTAAGGATTGGGTTGTCAAAGTCTGCATGGCACTGAAGCACTTGCATACCAAAAACATTGTTCACAGAGACCTAAGACCTCAGGTACAGTATACTGATGAAGAGCTTTGAAACATAAAATGGCTGTAGAATATAGTTTATGGAATGTAATTCCCAAGTCATCATAGGTTCTAAGAGTAAAGTAATTGTTGTTATTAATGCATTTCAATTCATGTTCAGTATTTGTGTATTGTGGTTTGATTTTGATTCATAATTTAGCATAAATTAAGTTAATTTAACATGTCATTATTTGTCATTTCCTGTCATTTTATTATGTGTGCCTTTTCCATCACCATTACTTGTGTATTTTCATTAAACTTGTTGTGGTTAATAGAACATTTCCCTCACGAAATTTGGAACAGTGTGCCTGGGAGAGCTTTTAGAGATCAAAGAAAGGTATCTATCTGAATATCAATATCATACACATTCACTCAACCCATCATCCAGTAAATTTGTTTCTGAATATTTGATTGATCTGCCTTGTCTGTCAGAATTGGTGTAGAGAGTGACTCTACTGGGGAACTAACTCACATTGCCCCTGAAATCCTGAAGGGAGATTCATACCATGATAAGAGGTAACGCTGTTTCACCACCATTGCAAACAATTTGTCTGGAAGATATGGAGGTCATTCAATTTTTGATTCATGTTGTTATGATGCATAAACACACAGGATATTCATATAGGGAGCACATTGACATCAAACATTATGTAGTTGATATGATTTCAAAGGTGTCACAACCACTGACAATGTGATTTTCTCCCCCTCTATATTGGTCTGCACAGTGATATTTGGTCCTTGGGCTGTCTCCTACATGAGCTGTGTATGATGAAAAGTGCAGTAAGTAGAACCACTGTATTAAAAAAAAATAATAATAATAATAAAATTATAAACATAAATGCTTAAACTATAAATGTGCCAGTGAACCTTTATAAAGCGGTCATTTTCTTTCTCTTCTCAGTTTTCAGGAGAGAGTGCAGTGAGCCTGGTTCCTAAGATCCTTAGCGGTTCCTATACGCCTCTCCCTAAGACCTTCTCCAGATCTCTCCGTCGGCTCCTGAGCGATCTCTTACAGACAGACCCGGAGCGTCGACCTTCAGCGCAGGAGGTTTTGGCGAGGCCGTTCATTATTGCCTTCCTCACAGCCCAGGTGAGGTCCTAGCTGCAAAGCGAGTGCCTGTGATCCCTGTACGCTTGAACCCACATTTGGAAGTGATGGCAGTGCAAAATCGTATTAATGTTTTGTTAAGTAGTGACAGGGGTAGCAGACACTGATGGAGGCATTATGGCCAAAACGTATGTCTGCTACCACTGTCGCTACTCAAGAAAATATTAAAAAGAAAAAAAACGTAAATGTCTATGAGTGCGATGTTCTTTGATTTTGGAGTATTGCATTGGTAATCACGTCTGCTGTACGTACAAGAAGAGGGAGAATGCTGTGTTTAGCATTTTAGTGCAAAATATCATGCCTTTACATGATGTTGATTCTCTCAAGCTGCTGTTGCTTAGGTCTATTAAACAAAAATGTATAGATGGAAATAACAAATTGCAGTTAATGTAGTTTCTGCAGCATTCGCATAGATGCATTTTTACCTCTAGGTGGTGCTCAATTCCTCCAATTGCTCAATGTGACTACTGTATATCAATGTGATTTCACAATTATCTCAGGGAAATGCAAGTGGGGGAAAGTATTGTTTCACAATATTCCGACATCTCGTAGATCAAACTATTTGATTAATCGACAGAAGACATGCAACGGATTAATCACTTCTGAAAATAATCATTGTAAGGATGATCAATACATAATAGATATGAATTTTGTTTGTTTGTGTGGTGGTGGTGTGGGCTTGTTCAGAGTGAGCGGACGGTCGCTGAGCTCCAGGAGAGCCTGCAGAAGCTGAGGACCCTGGCTGACGGTCTGGAGAATTTGCACTTTGGCACCACTGTGGGCAGTCTGACTGGCGGGGTGATTGGAGCAGCTGGAGGCATCACCTCCATCGTGGGCCTCATCTTGGCCCCCTTCACCCTGGGTGCCTCTCTGATCGTGACCGGGGTGGGGGTCGGCGTCGCAGTCGCTGGTGGTGCGACCGCAGGAGTCTCTAACATCACCAACATGGTCAACCAGTCCACCGACCGCTACAATGTCAAGAACATCATCCGTGAATTCCAGGAGAAGATGAACTCGGTGGTGGTCAGCCTCCAGCACATCTGTGAAGGCCTGGAGGCCCTGAATCTCTCAGCTGAGAATGGGAATGGCCCAGGGACAGGGACGACAGGAGACCTGGCCAAGGCAGGCGTCAGAATTGGGCGAGGGCTGGGTGGCATCCCTGAACTGATGCGCCTGGCACAGGTGGCGAACCTGGGCAAGGTGGCAGCGCAGACTGCCAGAGCCGTGCGGGCAATAGAAGTGGCCACTGGCATCTTCTCGGCCTTCTTCCTGGCCGTTGACGTCTTCTTCATCGCCATGGACGCCAAGGAGATCCACGACATCCGGCAGACCTGGGCGGAGGCGTCCACCCCAGAAAGCCCAGTCCAGCTGAAGATGCTGGACGCGGAGGACTCTGAACTCGTGGAGGAGGGCAAGCCGGAGGTGAAGTCCGAGACCATGAAGTTTGTTCAGCAGATCAGGGAGACGGCGACACAGCTGGAGGAGATTCTGGATGAGCTGAGTGACATCATCACCTTCCTCCCAAAAGTCGAAGCCTAAGCGCACAATCTCTGAGCCGGACAACACCTCAGTGTTATGATAAGCACCTTATCAGACATCCTATACCCTTTCCATTTTGATATCTCTGACAACACTGAAATGAGAGGAAATATGTTTCCTGACCACATGGCTTGTTATCTAGGCGATTTTTTTGTACTCCTTGCTTTTTGCTCGAAAATATTTGATATCCTTTTTGATATAACAATAATGCAGTCGATCATCAGATAATTTTTGTAATTGTATCAATAAAAACATTTTCTTGCTGAAGTACTGTTTTTTTTTTTTTTTTTTAAAGTGATGCCTCACAACATATTAATCCTTTATTGCATGAATGATCACTTATATTATCACTATACATACCGTAATTTCCCGACTATTAGCCGCGGCCTATACATTGATTTTGCTAAATTTCTTCTGCTATGTGGTTAATACAGGGGGGCAGTTAATATGGTGTTAATATGGTTTTGTTTCTTTTAACTTGCATAAAACACTGCCCTGCGGCTTATACACAATGCGGCTTATATGGGGGAAATTACTGTAAAACAAATGTTTTAATGTATTTTGTAGGACTACTTTGTAGGACTACTAAAGACTACTTTGTATTTACTGTAACATAGAGAGAGAGAGTTGTGACAGTTGTGGTCTACTGGCAGCACATGTTATGTGATGTTGAAACGACTTTGACACATTGAAAATGTTGCATGATTCCACAATTTTACCCTTTAGATTTTACACGCACAGCTATCAACAATCAATAGATATAATGAATAACGTTTTATCAAGACATTTTTCATGAAGACATTTATTAGGGAACAGGACAAACAATAGCCTACATGAATACATCTGTAATTAAGCTATATTTTATCTATCGTGTTTCAGCACATTTCATGATCAACCGTTTTCACACAAACAGATGTTTTGTCCCTCAGTCTGTTAAGTTAGATTGACAGTGCAGAAAGAGCTTGAGCAAGTCTATACTAAGGTGGAAAATTAGACAGGATGACATTTGGTCAAATCAGACGAGGGAGAACTCTTCATTGTCTTTGAACTAGACAAACATGTGAGTTAATGTCATTTTCACATTGAGATCTGTATTTTCCAAACATTACACGCCCTTGTTTCCTGAGCACTATGATATGAGTGAAATTGGTTTTTATTTATTTTTTTGCAATTAGAGCTTTTTGTAGTGGTTGGACTGCCGTGGATGTCATATGATGTTTATAATCCAGTAAACTTGAGGTAATTTCAAGCGCTGAAAATCATGTGATGGCAGGATTTGAACAGCAACATCATTGCTACCCATTCTTGATAGACAAGGTTAACAAAATGGACAGCTGTGACTAGGCAGCAACAACCTTATCTGATTTGACATGGAATGACCCAGTTAAGAGTGCAATGCCGATGGGGAAAATAATTTACTGTATTTTTGTTTTAGTAAATATTTTACTGTTGAATGTGCACACACACACACACACACACACACACACACACACACACACACACTCAAATGATCTTAAATCAACAATTTTATAGGTAAGTAGTCTAATTGCATTTCAAGTTTTACACTTTTGGAAACCTCTTCAAACCAGTGCAGGTTTTACACATTTCTGCAGTAACACCATTGGTCGCCTAATGTTGCTGCACAGGCACAACACTACTGGTGTAAAATCTTCCTACTAAATCAGGCAGGACTTGTCTGGAAATAACATTAACTTCACTGCCTCAGCATCTATACATTTTGGGTAATATGTGTGCGTCCACCTGATGGTAATAGGGATAATATCATTCTTCAAACTAAAATTACCTAGGCCAACCTTCTGTAAACAATGACGTAGGTCGGAAACCTCAACTGCATTTTGACCAACATGACATGTACACAATCAAGTGGTTTGAAACAATAAGAATTACATTTATGATGTGCACAAGTGAGAAGATTATATGGGGTTTGAGCAAATAAACAGTTTAGAGACTGCCCATGCTGATCTGAGAAATCCACCTAAAGGACTGAGATGAAAGTATTAGTATCGAACTAGAATGCATTTCCCGGTGGGAAAGTGCGAAGTGTGCTTGCTCCGACGCGCCGCGAAAGCGCTCCGGCAGGAGACGCGACCGCTCGCCCTCAGGTCAAAACGCTAAAGTTTGGCCAAGACGCAAAGCTGCTTCGAGTTTGGCGGCGTTACCCTCGATTGCCAAATTCTTACACTGACGTGACGGGTTGCCTAGGTTCATCAGTGGTATGTCCCAGAGCACCTCCAATGTAAAAATGTAGATGTCATCCCAAAGATGTAAAGAGATATGAGACAAAATGCATTTTTGCTAATTGCGACGCCCCCTAGTGGCCAAATTACACCAAATTTACTAAGGCTACTTTGGATTGTGTCCAAAATCGTCCCACCAAATATGGTCTTGACACCTCAAAGCGTTTCCGAGATTTGACCTCACTTCCTGTTTGGAGGCTTCGCCATCGAATTTGATTGGCTGCCATGGGCGAATGCTTTGATGTATGGAAATGAAATGTACACCTCTAAGGTCTGTAGACCTTGTGTTGAATTATGTATGAGTTGTTCACGTGTAGCCAGCATGAAACACGTAACCAGTGAAAGAAGGAAGGAGCCTAAGGAACTAGGCATGTTTCTAGAACAAATACGAGTAATGTTAGGAGTATTGCGGGAACATCTGCTGTTTACTCACTGTTGAGTAAGTTGCAATGTGTTATAGCCTCAAATTGATGGTAGAATAAATAGGACGACTCACCTGTTCAAATGGTGTAATAGGATCAAATTTGGTGTTGATATGTCAAAGCAACCAGGCTGTTACTGGTTAACGTGTCTGAATATGAAATAGGGATGGCGAAAACTACAAATTTTCTTGACCGACCACCGAGGCTCATTAGCCGGTTGAAACCGGTTAACCGGTTCGTTTAAAATAAATTATGCTATTTGAAATAACAGCCACGCAATTTCCCAACTCTCATCTCTCTGTCCCCCGCTCATAGGCTACACACAGCCCCGGCGCCGCCCTTTCACTCACGTCACTTTTTTAAATCCCCTACAGCGCCAGTTTAGTTTGAGGAAGTGCTAACAATAATAACGAAAGATGATCATTACCTTATCTGTTACCATTGATGACCCTTCCTGAAATGTAGATGTAATGTCTTTCCAAATCTAAGCCCATCATATGCGGAAAGTTGCCTAGACTGCAACACGATAAAACCAATGGATAAAACAGCGCACTTCCAGATTGCAAAAGACGCACCGGCCACCGCTGTGACCTCGTGCCAAATGTTTTTATTGGTTTATTACGTAGCCTAGCCTACAAGCAGGCGAGTTATGAAAAATTGAGTGTGAGGGATAATTTGTTAACTTCACGAAAAAAAGATCTTCTTGGAATGAGATGGCTAGCTGTAGTAGCGTTTAGTCCACTGTCTTTAGGCTAATTTAAAGATGCCTCTCTTTTTTTTTTGTTAACCGACTAGCGACAACTTTGGTCGGTTAACGTGGATACGGTCAACCATCGGTCAAACAGTCACCGGTTAACATCCCTAATATCAAATCGATTTTGGATTGGTTGCATGTGATAAAAGCTATGCCATTTCCTGTCCATATTCAGATTCAGAAATACTGTACACCGGCAACAAGGCACACACACACACACACACACACACAGACACACACACACACACACACACACATATACATATATATATATGTATATACTGTATGAGCAATTCCATGCAAAACTGTCAAGTCCATAACCCCACACAGCATCAAACTATGATGTGGATGATGATTTCTTAAAAGTTTACCATTTCGCTCTTCTTGTTTGTACAACATATTCAATGACATTGTTAACTTAATCATTTGCATTATATAAATGTAACCTATTTTTCCACCCTTATGTCTCAACATATAGGCTACTATACACATAGTCACATTCATAAACATAAACAGGATCCTAGGTTCTCAATTTGCTGGACTCACTGTCTACCATAAAGTTAAAGAATAGTAATAACAGAAGAAAAGGTAAGAAGATGTTGATAGCGTGATTAACTGTGTGGTGCCTCCACTGAAGAATGTCTTTACCACTGCCCTGGTGGAAATATGCAAATCCTCAGAAATGTCAAGTGACTACTGTTACTTCTAACTGCTTTAATATAGCTTATCCTAAATGAAATACTATGCAATGCAAGCATCACAAAACATTTATTTTATCCTTTGTTTTTAACTCTTAGAATTCAGTTCAGTAGGCTATGACATAATAAAATGAAAGTACAAAAACAGTTTTTAAAACCCCTTTTTAAAAGTTCAACCTATCACTTTCAATGAAATCTCAATTAAGGATTACGTAGTTACATTGCATGTAAATGCAATGTACTGTTATCCCTGTTCTTCTTATTATCGTTATAATTATTATTCTGCTTCCGACCAAAATCAACTATCAAAGGCTCTAAAACCACTGAGCCGTTTGACGTCATTCAAGCACTCCTACACAGGACTTGTAACGGAGATTTGTTCTATGTATTTTTCAAATGTGTGAACTTTATACTTTTTGAGATATTTACGATAAAAGAAATTAAAATTCCCATAGAGTTTACATTGAGACCCTTTGGCGGCAAAGATTAATTGTTACGTCAGTGCGCAGCTGTCAGTAATCAAGGATCTCTGATCCAAAGCCATGCCACCGCCGATGCGCTGAACCAGGCTACGTGAATGTTACGTTACGTCTACTCATTAAGCTGTAACAGCTGCAGCTGCTGTAAACCAGGACGTTATCGTCTTGTCTCTTAGGCTACTCCTTACTTGATTTGTTTATATCGTTACAGTAGCCTAACCGGTTTGCTCTCGGTAACGTTATCAACAGCTAAAGACAATCTAACCTAACGTCAACGTAAACACTGTATTTAGTTAACGACAACCAAACTTGCTCCAGGCTAACGTTTAACGTCGGGGTAGGCTGCAAGGCGAACAGGGCTTACACAAGGGCTTTTAGCCATCTCTACAGAGCAGCGTTTTAAGTGAAGTCCAACCTGATAGACAGGCCTACTAGTTGATTTAGGTTCAAGCCTTCTCACAGTCGCTTATTCCTATTAGGACAATCACACTCACACACCTGGAAACGGTTTCGAAGAACATACTAGCTCATCCTGTAATATGTGTAGTCTACATAAATTATCCTAGTAAGCTAACGTTACATTTGCTAGATATCCTACCTGTTGCTGCATCATCGTTGATTGGCGTTGTTTGAGATTGTATTCCGTACAGTATTCCAATGGTGTCAGCCTAGGTCTACTTTTAACCTGCATTAGTGTAGATATGAAGGCTATGTAAGCTATCCTACCAGTCGTTTCACTGTAGGCTACTTAGTCAGCTCTTGCAACTTGAAGTTGGCAACTTCATTTCAGTCTTTTAAATTCTAATAAATGAAGAGTTATTTTCCAAAATAGCCTATATCCACAATTTTGATGCATTTTCATAAATCACTTTTTAAATGTGACTTTCCAACTTGGAATTGTAATTGTTATTTATCTATTCTTCAGTTTAGCCTAGTTGTCTTTTTAACTATAGGCCTAATATGTTTTACACAGCTAGCAACCTTTTTGCATTTACATGCAATGGTAATTCCTTCCATGGAATTACATTTTCTAGTTTTAGATAGTAACTGTGTGGTAATAATTCACCTATACCACCCATAGCCTAAATTAATTAAATGTTTACTATGAACAATAGTTAAATGAAACACACAGTAATACTTTCTATAACACTTTGTGTTGGATGTAATTCATTGAACCTAGAATTGTTAACTGCTATACAATAAGTGGGCCAAACTTCACAGTTTAAGTCTCCACACATAAGCTTGCCTACTGAGTCTAAAAACATAGCTCCCACTTTCCTTAGCTGGAGGGGAATTCTGAGATTTCTCCCTAAAGCAGAAACTATTATTTTTACCTAATTATTATTACTATTATTATTGGGAAGGTTATAGGTTTGCACTGATTCAGGTAGGGTAGTGGCACTATACTGGATGGTATATCGGTTAGAATATAGGACAGAGAAGAGATGGGGTTTAACTTTGTATTGTTCCAGCAGAGACATTCAGGATTCCATACATACAGAGAAATATAGGTAGATGGCTATTTATAGATAATATATCTGCAGCATACAGATATGCATTGAATACTAAGCTCATTAAACTGAATTGTAAGCCAGGACACACATACAGCAATGGCAACGCTAACCCCTTCAAGAAAGAAAAGAAACCTTTTTGTTCGTGACTACAGTTATTATGTGGTCAATAACGCCATCTAGCGGCGTAAACGGTACTGTGTAATAGCGTTAACTCGCACAGCACAGGTACAAACTTCCTCCAGTCGGAGATTGTTAATGAGGGCTATCTTTTACTGTCTATGGGGCTAAAGGACTGTATGGATTGATTGATTGTGTTGCTTGGATGGCGTCAGTTAGAACCAAAGATCATACAGCGCTAGAATCTTTGGTTAGAATACTGGTTGTGAAGCAGTAGTTTCTCCTTAGTTTCTTTATTGAGTTTTCTTCCACCATACAACAGCATGAATAAACTTATAATGTATAGTGGTCTGTAAAGAACCAAATAAACTGTCATTAATATGGTCACTAAATAAACTGTATCGCTATCTCTCATTCTATAAGCTCAACTTCTCACACAAGTAACACAGGCTTCCTTCATTTCAAACCCTTAATGCCAATGCTCCGTTTAGCATGCTAATATCAACGTGAAAGATACATCCCACTCCCAATACACATGACCGAAGGTTACGGTCACTTACTTTTGTTGTCATACACGCACACAACTTCAACTTAAGGTAATTGGCAGTAAACTCACTCAAAACTAACGTCATGAACTTCACCAACACTGTGGTGTACTACTAGATAACGTATGAACTAGCATGAGGCTGCACGAGAGGGCGTCACTAGGCAACAACACCTCAACAGAAGATGAGTACAGAGATGCAAGACTAGTCTACGTCCTTACAGTAGAAACGCTAAACAGTAGATTCTTAAGCTAAACACATGAAGTATTATAATTTCAGAGAACACTTACAGTATATTACTTCATGGAAATCATGTCAAGAGCAAGTTTAAGTGTATTAGCAAACCTCTTGCATACCAGTGTGAATTAACGATGTATGTATCAAACTTACTTTTTGTCAATGATCGCATCTCTGAATGTAAAGGGCTGGATTACTCAGGATAACTGCAGGAATTGTCTAAGGGTAAATTAATTATCTATGTTTTTGTGCACAGCCGTCTGCTCATCATCACAACAGAAAACGAAACTTAAAATCCTCAGACAGGGCGACCGCTCTACTTCCGGTATTTCGCCGAATTTTGGAGTGAAGTTTACCCAGAATGCTCAGGTCAATACAAATCATCCAAAACACACCGTCAGTATGAAACATCGTGTGATTGTCGAGTATATATACCAAATGAACACAAGCAATACCTAACAGCGCGTAAGTCCGTACTTGCCGCTCGGGGCCATGGCATTGCTTAGATATACTAGTCTCGGGATGAGACACCTCGATGCGGACCATCCTAGAATCACACCCACATTGTACCGTTGCGGACAATCCATGTCATCCAATGACCAATTGAACAGTGGAAGTCAATTACCATTCCATAATGAAGGTATGAAAATACATGGAATGGCTCCATAGTGCTGTGAGAATTACACCAATATGTTTTACAAGAATGGCCTCGATTTGATTTTTTTAAAAAAATATCAACATTGTATCTTAAATCACTCTGAAATGTCATTTCTGCATGACCTAAGCAATTTAAGATGAGCTATTCTGCTTAATAGTATACATTCGCCAACACACACGTTTTTGCTAATTATAGAGCCATCGACAGACCGAATAACACCAAATTTATTGAGGGTGCTTTGGATGGGGTCTCGAATCATCCCACCAAATATGGCTTTCATACGTCACAGTATTTCCAAGATAGGCACACTTCCTGTTTGGCGGCTTCGCTCGCTGAATTTAATTGGTTGTCACAGGCGAACGCTTGGACGTATGAAGGCGAAATCAAGGCGGTTGATCCGCCTTGGTCTGTAGATCACGCGTGCCAAGTTTCATGACGATCGGAGGAACTATGCAGCCAGAGTTGCTTTACTTTGACTTTGGACAAAATTCAAAATGGTGGAAAATCCATCATGGCGGAAAATGACGTCACATAGTGCGTTGGAATCAGCTGAGTCAGAGGATTCCAACGGTATAAGTTTTATCAAAATCGGCCATACGGATCAAACGTTACGGGCATGAACGCGTTTTCCAACTTTGACCAGTTGGTGGCGCTAGAGCGTGAGAGTGGCGAGCATGAAACCTGGTGGTGTCAATCAGGGTAGTCTCCTCTATCAGCGTACCAAATTTCATGACTTTATGTCTTACGGTTTGGGCTACAGGTGGACAAATGTGTGGGCATCAGCGCTCAAAAATCACTTTTCCATTCATTCCTATGGGAAAAAATCGACCGGAAAAACTGGAATAACGGGAGAACGACAAGGCGTATCAAAAAGCTGTATACAAGCCACCATCCTCGCATCAGGACCGACGCGTGAGAGGTGGAACGGCGTCTCTAGCTCTAAATCCCTAGGACAAGATAGGGAGACAAAAGTTTGACTTAAGATAAACTAGAATGCATTTCCCGGTGGGAAAGTGCGAAGTGTGCTTGCTCAGACGCGCCACGACAGCGCCCGGTAGGAGACACGACCGCTTGTCCTCAGGTCAAAGCGCCAAAGTTTGGCCAAGACGCGAAGCTGCTTCGAGTTTGGCGGCGTTGCCCTCGATTGCCGAATTCTTACACTGACCTGACAAGTTGCCTAGATTCATCAGTGGTATGGCCCAGAGCACCTCCAATGTAAAAATGTAGATGTCATCCCAAAGACGTAAAGAGATATGAGCCAAAATGCATTTTTGCTAATTGCGGCGCCCCCTAGTGGCCAAATTACAACACATTTACTGAGGCTACTTTGGATGGTGTCCAAAATCATGCCGCCAAATATGGTCTCAATACCTCAAAGCGTCTCCGAGATTTTACCTCACTTCCTGTTTGGACGCTTCAACATAGAATTTGATTGGCTGTCAAGGGCTAACGCTTTGATGTATGAAAATGAAATGTACACCTCTAAGGTCTGTAGACCTTGTGTTGAATTAAGTATGAGTTGTTCACGTGTAGCCAGCATGAAACACGTAACCACTGAAGGAAGGAGGGAGCCTAAGGAACTAGGCATGTTTCTAGAACAAATACGAGTAGCCTAATGTTATAGCTATTCTGTTATGCGGGAACATCCGCAGTTTACTCACTGTTGAATAAGTT
This sequence comes from Sardina pilchardus, assembly GCF_963854185.1. Classification (NCBI taxonomy): domain Eukaryota; kingdom Metazoa; phylum Chordata; class Actinopteri; order Clupeiformes; family Clupeidae; genus Sardina; species Sardina pilchardus. The sequence continues at coordinate 18,010,546 of NC_085009.1, forward strand.
GCAATGTGTTATAGCCTCAAATGGATGGTAAAATAAACAGGACGACTCACCTGTTCAAATGATGTAATAGGATAAAATTTGGTTTTGATATGTCAAAGCAACCAGGCTGTTACTGGTTAACGTTTCTGAATATGAAATCGATTTTGGATTGGTTGCATGTGATAAAAGCTGTGCCATTTCCTGTCCAGACAGCATTCATATTCAGAAATACTGTACACCGGCAACAAAGACACACACACACACACACACACACAAACAACTCTTTCAAACAGAAACGTCAGTCCGTTACATCTGCCTCTTGTCCACAAACTGCATGTCGCTGAGTTGACCAGCAACGAAGACTTTCACATAAACACACACACACACACACACACTTACACACACACATACACATCACCCCCTCAAACACAAATATCTGTCTGTTACGTCTGCCTCATGTCCACAAACTGCATGTTGCACAGTTCACCCACATCTACCCACAATTCTTTGATTTATAAATAACCCCACCATTAAAAAACTGCAATGTGTCAAATCTTATTATACAACAATTGGGTTCTATGAAGCGGTTTCTTTGTTTCTGATTGGCCGAGAGACGTTCCATGAGTTGAGATATCCCACGATAATCCACTCGGACTTTTCACAGCTAATAATAAATCACTCCGCGATACAATGTCAAATTGTCAAGTGTAAACCGAACTGTCACGTTGCATCCAAGCTGAAATACAGACGCTCAGAACATAGAATATGACGGAGGTGGATATTAGCTAGTTGGATGGCATGTAGGCTAAGTAAAATAGTGATGTTTCAAAGCTAAAAGCATGTCCTAACCAGACGCAATGCGAGCTAACGTTTATTAGGCTAGATTCTACATTGCTTGACAACGGGAGAGATAGAACTAACGACTGGCTTTTGGCCATAGCAACTTGCTTTTAGAACTAACGACTGGCCTTTGGCCATAGCAACCATCCATTTAGAACTAGTAACGGCAGTTTGTCCTGCATGAAGTAGAAATTTGTGGCGGAGAGAAGTTAGTTCTACAAACAAGACAGTTTTAGCGATTTAAACGTTTACATGATAATGGGAAATTAGCACAAAAAAGAAGTGGTAGAATTGTTGTATAAAAGCAATATAGCACTCGTGATCGTGGGTTGTTGTTGGATATTCCCACGGGTGTTGTTCGGCCGTAGCCTCGAGGCCGGAGGCTACGGCCGAACAACACCCGTGGGAATATCTAGCAACAACCCACTCCCACTCGTGCTATATTGCTTAAATATGTATATACTGCATGGGCAATTCCATGCAAAACTGTCAAGTCCATAACCCCACACAGCATCATACTATGATGTGGATGATGATTTCTTAAAAGTTTACCATTTCGCTCTTCTTGTTTGTACAACATATTCGATGACATTGTTAACATAATCATTTGCATTATATAAATGTAACCCCCTTTTCCACTCTTATGTCTCAACATATACTGGAGTCACATTCATAAACATAAACAGGATCCTAGGTTCTCAATTTGCTGGACTCACTTTCTACCATAAAGTTAAAGAATAGTAATAACAGAAGAAAAGGTAAGAAGGTGTTGATGGCGTGATTAACTAGTGTGGTCCCTCCACTGAAGAATTTCTATACCACTGCCCTGATGGAAATATGTAAATCCTCAGAAATGTCAAGTGACTACAGTTACTTCTACCTGCTTTGATATATCATTTCATAAAAAGAAATTTGGCCATAATAATTATATTGCAATTATATCAATTCAAGTTTTCTTTGCAGCACAAACAACAATAGGCTACAGTTTACTTTACTTCAGGGCGTAATGTTAACAACTTCGTTAACATTAAGTTTGTTTGTTTGTTGTTCTGTATTGACAGCAGACGGCAGAATGCAGGTGCACGCAATGGATATGTTTTTAAAGAGAGTGCATTCGCTTCCACATGAACCTCGGAATGTGCTGCACCAGAACAAAGACACTGAATGCTATGCTTTCTATCGTGCGTGTGGCTCGTTTTTCAGATTTGTTTGCTAAATTTAAAAAAGCCACACAATTTAACATTCTAGCCTGCAAATGGTTAAAGTGATGCTAGGGCCAGATGCTGCATAAGAAATGGAAAAACTCCACTGACCAGTTGGCCTTGCCAGTTGATCGCTAACGTGAGATACGTGGATGATGAGATTTCAGATCATTTTATTTGGCAAAGAACTGGACAATGCTACCGGAGATGAGATGTTCAGGGTAACAGAATTGTTGCCTGCTTTACAAATCATGAGCGTACAGGGGAGCTACATCCGGTGCAGAACTGAAGTGTTGAATTAGCTTCCACTATTAAAGTAGCTATAACAGATGTGGGAGATGGACCAGTCATCTAAAATGAATTGTACGCGTCGCGAACGGAACGCTTCAGTTACGCGTCCAGTATAGCTTTCCAGTTAAGTTAGCAGGGATATGCGTAGTTTGCACTGACGGGGCAGCATCGATGACAGGTCAAGTCAAGCTTCATAACGAAAGCCAAGCAGAAAAATCCTGCCATGGTAGCGACACATTGAGTGTCGGAAAACTCTTAACTGTAAAAAAAAAATATATGCCCCCGACCTTGCTTTGAATCAAGTCGTAAAAATAGTTAATTATAGCCTATGTTAAGTCACGTCCCCTTCAAACACAATTACCCTATCCTCTGCAATGAAATGGGTATCCAAAATATCACATATGTTAAAGGCCGTATTGCAAGGTTTGCATTATTAAACAAATTTGCATTAGGTACTACTCATCTAAACTGTTATCCATTGTAGGCCTATTTGATGTTGCAATGATTTGAGGTTTGCAATGATTCTTCTTTCCCCCTCAATGTACTCTATTGCGTCACGTTGGGGACCACTGAACAAGCCCCCTTGAGATTGACATGAGAGAGGAGTAAAGAGAAACGGGCAAGACACGGTTCAGCAGTAAAAAGTGCAGATTATAGATAGATACATAGATATATACAGATATCCTAGATAGATACAGTATATAGACATATAGATATATATCACGTCACATTTTGCTGGTTGGGGGTGGCCTGACCAGCGATCACGCAGTCCACCACTGCAGTTTACATGGAATAGCACTGCCTTGCCTAGCCTACCACACGCACCTGCCATACACAGCTTACTTTCTCCCTGTCTTGGTAAGCCATACCCTGACGGTGTCAATGACAATCAATCAGGAGGAGTAGTTATTGAAAATAATCACGCTTTAGACATGACCAGCCTACTTGGCAGCAGCTTGCAACAGGGGGATTCATAGGTGGCACATAGACCATACAGCTAGCATAAATGCAAATATTTTTAGATCTTCTGACTAAGTTTACTGTACTTATTCAAACGACATCAGCACCACTGCCACTGGATATAAAGCAAACATTGACTTTCACTTGGTGCTTCATTGACTGTAAAAAAGTGTAATAATATTATCTATGCACTGCCTGATGTAGACTAGCTTGACTTGCTAGCTCGATGAGTTGCAAAATGATATCAGCAACACGTACTCGTTCCATATTAAACTTAGGCTACAGTTAACATAGTTTGGCTTTCCAGGCTACTTGGACCATGCATTTAATTACCTTTCACTGCCTTCACGTCTGCCAGGCTCCAAACTGTCTTCATAACAGCAGTTGCAATTTAGTATAAACAGCCTCGGTAAAGTTAAAACCAACTAGCGATGCTAGTCGCGATTAGCATTTGAACTGCAGTTAGGTAACCTACCCTCATAACTAGACGGCTTCCCAGGCTACTTGGACCATGCATTTCATTACCTTTCACTGCCTTCACGTCTGCCAGGCTCCAAACTGTCTTCATAACAGCAGTTGCAATTCAGTATAAACAGCCTCGGTAAAGTTAAAACCAACTAGCGATGCTAATCGCGATTAGCATTTGAACTGCAGTTAGCTAACCTACCCTCATAACTAGACCTCTCAAATTCCGAAAAATGCATTAAAATAACATTGGACTACGTTGTTATTTTTGTTAAACCTTAGGGTGGCTATGATATAAATGGTGTAACGAAATTTGAAGTGTAAATATACAAACTTTATGAAAGTGTAAGCCACAACCTTTTCCTACAGGAATACATGGAAAACATAACCCCATAACCTCCATAAGGAGACCTCCCCAAATTCAGAAACATTTATTAAATTGAAATGGACAACAACGTTATCTTTGGTAAACTCTTAGGTGGCTATGATATAAATTATGTGACGAAATTCGAAGTCTAAACACACTTACTGTTGAAAGTGTAACTGCGATTTCCATAGGACTACATTCTAATTAAAATCCTCGTTGCCTCACGCACACCACTCTACTTCCGGTATTTCGCCTGCTTTGTGGGGGTGTCATATGATCCTCTGAGTGAAATACCCAGAATGCTCAGGTCAATACAAATGATCCAAAACACACCGTCACTGAGAAACATCGTGTGATTGTCTACTATATATAACAACTGAACACACATTATATTCAACAGCGAGTAAGTCCGTACTTGTCCCTTGGGACCACGGCATCTCTAAGAATTACCCTGTCTCGAGGTGAGACAACGATGCGGACAAGCCTAGAATTACACCATTGGTGAACCGCTGCGGACCATCCCATGTCAGTCAATCGAGGATTGAGTACTATCGAGATTGAAATCATGATGTCATTGAACTGTATGCGTCAAACTTGGAACAATACTGTGCTGTGGCGTACGCATAAGTACTGTTTACAAGAATGGCAATAAATAGATTTTTTTTTAAAAATATCAACATTGTATCTTAAATCACTCTGAAATCTCCTTTTGGCATGACCTAAAGCAATTTAAGATGAGCTATTCCGATTAATAGTATACATTCACCAACACTCACGTTTTTGCTAATTATAGAGCCATCGACAGACCAAATAACACCAAATTTATTGGGGGTGCTTTGAATGGGGTCTCAAGTCATCCCACCAAATATGGCTTTCATACGTCACAGCATATCCAAGATAGGCGCACTTCCTGTTTGGCGGCTTCGCTCGCTGAATTTAATTGGTTATCACAGGCGAACGCTTGGACGTATGAAGACGAAATCAAGGCGGTTGATCCACCTTGGTCTGTAGATCACGCGTGCCAAGTTTCATGACGATCGGATAAACTATGCGGCCAGGGTAGCTTTACTTTGACTTTGAACAAAATTCAAAATGGCGGAAAATCCATCATGGCGGAAAATTACATCACATGGTGCGTTGTAATCAGCTGAGTCAGAGGATTCCAATGGTATAAGTTTTATCAATATCGGCCATACGGATCAAAAGTTACGGGCATGAACATGTTTTCCATCTTTGACCAGTTGGTGGCGCTAGAGCGTGAGAGTGGCGAGCATGAAACCTGGTGGTGTCAATCAGGGTAGTCTCCTCTATCAGCATACCAAATTTCATGACTTTATGTCTTACGGTTTGGGCTACAGGTGGAAAAATGTGTGGGCATCAGCGCTCAAAAGTCGCTTTTCCATTCATTCCTATGGGGAAAAATCGACCGGAAAAACTGGAATAACGGGAGAACGACAAGGCGTATCGAAAAGCTTTATACAAGCCACCATCCTCGCATCAGGACGCACGCGTGAGAAGTGGAACGGCGTCTCTAGCTCCAAATCCCTAGGACAAGATAGGGAGACAAAAATGTTCTGCAAGATAAATAAATTTGATAATAATAATAATAGGAAGAACAATAGTGTGCTTTTGCAAGCACACTAATAATAAGTATATGAAACGCACGGAGAACAACAGTGTGCTTTTGCAAGCACACTAATTATTTGAAAAATAATATAATGAAATAAAATAGATGTACAATGGCTGATCTAGTAGAGGAAAGATGAACCTCAGAAGAGGTAAGAGATGAATCCCAAGGACATCAAAATAAGAGGAAGAAGATTCTGAGCGATGTCATTGACGCCGTTACACAGGTCCGTAGAATTACAGCAGGACGCCTCTAGAGAACTATCTGTACTGAATGCGATGCATGCACTTTCTGTGGCACAGCCCTTGATGTTGCCTAAACAACAGAGAGATACATTTCATTTGTTACATTAGATCATTGTTTATTTTTCTTTATGAAAAAAAAATCTGTATGTTAATAAACTTACCAACAGTAAGGCAATGGGATTGATCACCGAAGCATTCCATCTGGGAAGTGCAGCCCTTTTCCACACAGGTGTAGCACTTCCTCCCATTGAGTTCTCCCGGGGGAATTGGTGCTACAAAATTACATTTCACATGTAATTTTTAATTACACTGTTTACAAAATTATATGAGCAATCAGACAGTTTTAACATGTTGTACTAGCTAGTGCCTGCCTACCTGGGAGGCTGTCGTTTTTGTTGTTGCATAGATTTGTTTCACAACAGGTAGTGTTCGCCGTCACTGTAATAGTACCATTGGACCAGGACCACGGAATACAATACGAAGTTGGATTGCAATCTCTCCACAGTTCTGAACCCTGCACACCACTGACTGCAAAATCACAGTCACAACACGAAAGAGAATTTGTCTACATGGTTATGTATTCATGTATTACAACTAAAAACAGAGGGCACAGTGCACTCCTCAGGATGAGAATTGTGTTGACCACTCAGGGTTAAATGTATATTGCACATGGGACAGACAATGGAAATATTAGGATAAACCACCATCAATAAAGACCAAACCCACAATAAAGACCAAACCCAAAAGTAAGGAGGGAGGGAGAGAGAGAGGTCAGATGGAGCAAGGCCTTAGCCGGTCAAAGCGAGCCTAAGGAAATAGATGAGATTAGAGGTGAACAATTTAGCATAATTAATATATTAATAACATTTATTCAGAAGACCCCCGAATCACTAGGGCCCCGTTTTTCAAAAAAATCTGTGATCTGGATCAAAACGATCCGGATTTGGAAATCCCATGTTTTGCTTTCCAGGATCACCTGGTTCATCTTACTTTTATAGCAGTTTTTAAAAGAACATTGGATTGGATCACTGTGATGAAAATACGGAATTTCAGGATTACCAAATTCCATTTACCTTTAAATAGATCTCAAACCAAGTTCAAAGTTTTGAAAAAATCAAAGGGCAGGTTTGATCCAGATCAAATGTATCTGATTACATGTTCTGATTTTATTTCGGAATCCCTCTTTTGCTTTTAAAAAACTCATTTCCAATATTTGATCCAATCTGTTATCCGAAATCCCTCAAGATTACCGGTACTTTTGAGAAACTGAACCCATGTAATCTAATCAAACATTACAAGCATTCAATCATCTTTAAGTAAGTTAAACATGCCTTACCATAGTATTTGCCTGTTGTTTGGGTGCTACACACCTGGTCCTTTGAGCATTCTTTCACTTCCCACACAGAGGGTTTGCCTTGATTCGCATAACAGGAGAGGGCTTGTCCTAAAGGTTTGCAGAACATACCAAATCTTTTTGGTAAGAGATTTTCATAAAAGTTACCTACATTACACTTCACCCTACACATAGTATAACACAATAGATAGGGTTACACTATAGAAAATGTCAAGTTATCAAGCATATAACAGCAGCCGTGGCCTACTGGTTAGGGCTTCGAGCTTGTAACCTGAGAGTTGCCGGTTCGATCCCCGACCAGTCCACGGCTGAAGTGCCCTTGAGCAAGGCACCTAACCCCTCACTGCTCCCCGAGCGCCGCTGGTTGGGCATGGCAGCTCACTGCTCTTAGTGTGTGATTCACCTCACTGTGTGTTCGCTGTGTGTATTCACTAATTTGGTTAATTTGGGTTAAATGCAGAGAAACGAATTTCCCTCACAGGATCAAAAAAGTCTACATTCTATTCTATTCTATTCTATAACACATTGACAACAAATAGCAAGGAAATAAGTTTTGTTTTAAATTTGGAATTTATTTGTAAGTCATCACACTGAGACTTGCTCAGATTCAAAGTCTTACCTTTGGAGATAAGCATCATAGCCAGTATGAATCTCATATTCAGCTCCATGTTCAACACACCTGCAGGAGTAGTAAGATCATCATGGACTATATAAAGCTAAGTTCAGGGGGGTTGGGCGAACATGTTATGTCACATAGAACATAATGGTTTCATTGTTGTCTAGCCATATATGGAGACGGGTCGATTTAATGTTTCACTTTCACTTTGATAGTCCAGGGGCCAAAGTCTCAAAAGCTCAATAAAATGGATTGAACCTGACATGGTCTGCCATACTTTTTATTTGCGTTTTGGGTTAACTTTGACCGTAAGAACCTAATTGAAGGGTCTGCTCTGCCGGAAATATGACAAAAAACAATGGTGCATTGCATATAAAACAGTATGAACACACCGTCATTGCTTAAAACAGTATGCAAGCATACATTTACAGACTGATCCAAGATAACTAAATGTGAACTGTCACTATCGTAGCCGACCAAGAAGTTCCTACAGGTCATGGAATTTCAGGAATATCAAAACATTTTAATGGAACGTCAAGTCAAGTCAAGTCAGCTCTATTGTCAATTTCTCCACTAGAAATGCTGAGGAATCGAAAGTGCCTTTCTCCCTATCTCATGGTGAAGAAGAATGCACAGCATAAGACATTTCTTATCAGAGGAGTAAAAACCTGCTTAACAGATAAGGGCCAGGTTTCCCAGATTCGTTAAGAAGCTCTTAAGTGCTAAGAACTACTAGAGCGTTCTTAGAACGTTCTTAGAGCGCTTCTAAGAAGTTCTTAGCACTTAAGAGCTTCTTAACGAATCTGGGAAACCCGGCCAAGGACATTTTTCTGACACTACATAATCAAGTGTAAGTATAAGTAGATATCCTTTTTTGATCCCATGAGAGAAATTCGTTCTCTGCATTTAACCCAATTAGTGAACACACAGTGAGGTGAATCACACACTAACCCAGAGCAGGGAGCTGCCTGCCCAACCAGCGGCACTCGGGGAGCAGTGAGGGGTAAGGTGCCTTGCTCAAGGGCACTTCAGCCGTAAACTGGTCGGGGATCGAACTGGCAACCCTCTGAGTTACAAGCCCGAAGCCCTAACCAGTAGGCCACGGCTGCCCCACATGATTAAACAGCAACAGTAACACAAGACAACATGGGCGTAGATTTAGGTGGGGACGCTGGTGACTAGTCCCCATAAATTCTGTATTTTGAGATGACAAAGTTGTCCAGTTGTCCAGGCGATTTGTATTTTGCTCTGCAGCTCAGGCTGGGTTCCTGCACATCTATCTCTCCTGCTTTACACGTTTGCTTGGTCCAATCACAAACTGGCTTATCCACCAGGCACACCCGGAATGTTGTGCCTGTAGAAAGTAGAAATAAAGCGCAGCCACCCCAGACTAATGTTCAATCTTAAAAGATTGAGCTTAGGGTGGGGAAAATGTGTCAATCCAATGAGAAAGGGTTAACACATAGAGGTGTCTTCTACTCTGCTGAGACAGTTATGATGTAGTCAGTGATGAGTATTCTCGTTTGATTTACTCGTGAACATGTAATCAGATACATATGATAGATAGATAGATAGATAGATACTTTATTGATCCCCAAGAAATTCAAGGTCCCAGCAGCTTAAGACACCACACACAACATACAATACAATGTAAACAGGAAAATACAAAGCAAATCAACATGACTAAAGGAGCAGTAAAATACATGGATAAGATGTGCATGAATGTACTGAGGATTGGTACTGTGATCCAGTATGAGGTATGTGTCAAGTTGGTAGTGCAAATAAGTCCAACAGTGCAACAGTGCAAGATTAAATTCTAGTGACCAGCAATAAATATGTACAGTACAAAATGTAAAATGTAAGCTTAGTAAATAAAAAAAACTCCACAGTGCAACAGTGCAAGATTACATTCTAGTGACCAGCAATAAATATGTACAGTACAAAATGTAAGTATAGTGATAATCATAACAGTACTAGTATAAATATATGGACAATTAAAATAGACCTAACATAGTAATAATAATATAAGAGTTATAGCAGCAGTGCAAGGATAGTTAGAGACGGGTGCAGACATTAGTCATTGGTCAAAAATGGACAACAAGAGGGTAGACATGTAAGCCATGCCATGTAAGTGTATAAGAGGGTGGAGGTGCAGATATACTATGCATAGAAGTCCAACTCTCCTTTTCCCTTCAGTGAAGCATTGTACAGTTGTATGGCCCTGGGTACAAATGACTTCCTCAGTCTGTCTGTTGTGCATGTCATGGAGCGTAGTCTACAGCTGATCAAGCTCCTCTGCTGTATGATAGTGCTGTAGAGTGGATGACAGTCATTGTCCAGGATGCTGTGTAGCTTGTTCAGGGTCCTTTTGTCTGATACTGAAGTGATGTACTCCAGATCAGCTCCCACAACAGAGCCAGCCTTCCTTACCAGCCTGTCTAGTCGCCCAGCATCCCTCTTCCTAGTGCTTCCTCCCCAGCATGCCACAGCATAGAAGAGGACGCTGGCAACAACAGACTGGTAAAACATCCAGAGGAGCTTGCTGCAGACATTGAAGGAGCGCAGCCTCCTCAGGAAGTACAGCCTGCTCTGCCCTTTCTTGTATATTGCTTCAGTGTTGACTGACCAGTCCAGTTTATCGTCCAGATGTACGCCCAGGTACTTGTATGTGTTCACCACCTCCACATTGACCTCCTCAATGGTGACTGGCAGCAGAGCAGGCTTAGACCTCCTGAAATCTACCACCATCTCCTTGGTCTTGGTCGTGTTGAGTTGTAGGTGGTTGAGTCTGCACCATTGCACAAAGTCCTCCACCAGGCTCCTGTATTCCTCCTCCTGCCCATCCCTGATACATTCCACAATTGCAGTATTGTCTGAAAACTTCTGCATGTGGCATGACTCCGTGTTGTAGCAGAAGTCAGACGTGTAAAGGGTGAACAGGACTGGAGAAAGCACTGTTCCCTGTGGAGCACCTGTGCTGCTGATTACAGTGTTGGAGAGGCAGTCCTTCAGTCTGACAAACTGTGGCCGCTCTGTCAGGTAGTCTGCAATCCAGGATACTAGATGAGCATCCACACCCATCTTCAGGAGCTTGTCACTCAATCTGGGGGGTTGGATGGTGTTAAAAGCACTAGAGAAGTCAAAGAACATGATTCTCACAGCACTTTTCCCCTTGTCCAGGTGAGAGTGTGTCCTGTGTAGGAGGTAGGAGATTGCATCGTCGACGCCCACTTTCTCCTGGTATGCAAACTGTAACGGATCTAGTGCATGGCGCACCTGTGGCCTAAGTATCCCCAGAACCAGTCTCTCCAGGGTCTTCATCAGGTGTGATGTGAGAGCAACTGGCCTGAAGTCATTCAGCTCACGTGGATGTGGTTTCTTGGGGACGGGGATAAGACATGATGTCTTCCACAGTGTTGGGACTCTCCCGAGACGTAGACTTTGGTTGAAGATATGCTCCAGTGGCTCTCCCAGTTCAGCAGCACAGGCCTTGAGCAGTCTTGGACACAGTCCGTCAGGTCCGGCTGCTTTCCTGGGATGGAGTTTCTTCAGCTGTCCTCTAACTTGATCTGCCGTTATGATGAGGGGGGAGGGGAGGGGAGGGGGGCACACATGTCAGATAAAAGAGGAGACACGGAGCTATCCACTGATACCAAATGATAACTTCATTTAGCTCATCTTACCCCATTTTTTGTGGGGGTTTTTGTGGCATAGTAGCCTATGTTCATAATCCAACGGTAGCATGTGTTTGGCAAGGCACGTCATATAACGTCATAATCCGGTTTTGAGATCCTAGCACTACTGTATGGTATCCAATTCAAGACCCATATTGCATCCAGATTTGTTTGACATATAAACACTTTTTTTGCCTTTGATCATTGCAATGTAGTAAAAGTTGGTGTAGAGAATCATCATTCAGGTCAGCTCGTGTCACAAATATGGAGCACAAAAAGTGTCAAAAAGTAATTTCGCACACACCACATATTTTTGTAAATTGCTTAACCCCAAAGTATCCCTCCACCATGGTTCTTATATGGCCAGATTTGGGGCAGTCAGGCCTACACAAACATGAAAGTCATGTCAAGCTGTCAGCTTGCTATGGTGAGACACACGTAAAAATTTAAGAATTTTTATAGTATGCTTTTATTTTTTTTATTATTTTAAAATGAAAGTCAAATCAATGCAAGTATTAATAGATGATATTGTGGCAGATCTGGGTCGCCTAGACTGTGCTGAAGAAAACAAATGTAGCATGTGTGAATGGCACAATGACCAGGATAAATGCTTCTAACTAAGGTAGTGAAAATGCCCTTAAAACAGCCCATAGGGTTAATTAAAGATGTATGTGTTTGATTCTCCTGATTCTTGATTGTACTTATTCCAACATGGTCTCATCTGGCCCTCGACAAGAAAATATTTGTGACCCTCATCAAAATTGCCCATCCCTGGTCTAAAGTCTCCTGATATGCTTGTGTAAAACTCTACACAGATAAACCTTTCCCTTTTAACTCTACAAAGTTGAATGAACCAGTAATATGTCCTTTCGATTTCTTACAGGTTGCGATAAAGGGGCCCACTAGGTCGTCGCACCCCCTAGAGTGAACCATTAGCTCCGCCCCTGGAAATGAAAGACGCCATGCCCCTGAGGGTTTCAGGCCTCAGTTGGCTCTTGGTTGATAATTATAGGAAAAGGCAAAGTCAGGCTCGGTAGGCCACTGTCCTCTCCATCACATCGCCACACCCCCATCACCCCTTCGCCACACTGCTCACAATCACAAACACATTCCCCACCACGGAAGAGCCCACTGTGCAGTGTTCTTCCAGATGTGAGGAGAGATGGGGTTGACCACTTCCCAACCTGCATGGGCACAACAACAAAGGTGCAAGCACTGCAAAGAAACTCCTCTCTTTTCCACTGTGTTCTGTGGAAAATGAGGGGTCCACCTATCCTTAAACAAGGACAGGAACTGTTTCCTTGCTTACCATTTAGTAAAGTAAAATAGAGAAGAGACTGTAGTTTTCAGCGTTCAAAGATGCAGATGTTGTACGAACATTTTTTGTAGTTATTATTTTTTTCAAATTTCATGAGCTGCCTGGTTATCTCATTGGAAAATGAAAGAAAAGGGTGGAAAAGACAGGTGTTTAAATAAAGAAAGATTTGGATGTAATGAATGTCCAAAGATGTTATAGAGATGGCAAAGTTCTTGATATTAACCAAATTGTGTGTAATGCTCAAAGTATCGAATATGATACAATCAACAAAAAACATACTTGGAAATGATTATATTTATTTATTTATTTATTTATATATTTTAGGGCCTAATAAAGACTTCAGATTGAAACATATATTCTGTCCATTATTTTTTGCTTTAGGTATTACAGTTTTTTTCTGAATGCTTAAGCACTAATCGTGATTCTTGTAGCACAATTTCTAAATCTATTAATACATATAGCAAAACCACTCACTGAGTTAGCAAAACTAAAAGCACAAACACTGCTTTGCACTCAGTTTGCAATGTTGTAACACACACTTTGCAAAACTGTAGGCACAATTCACTGCACAGCACTCATTTTGCAGAACTTTAAACACAACTCACTGCTTACACTCAATTTCCAAATTTCCAACACACTCCTAGCAAAATTATACACACATTTATTATTATTTACACTGTTTTGCCAACTGTATGGCACACGGTCACATAATTGAAACTGTTGTAGATAATTAGTTCACTTTGCAATCAGCCTAAGCAGTGTAAATAAGGCACAGGTAAGATATCCGTGAGGAGTATGGAGGGAGCAGGAAGAGTGAGAATTAGAGGAGGCCTAGGAAGAGGACGTGGAGGTGAAGAAGTAGGAGAAAGAGGAGGAGGCCATTGCTCAACCCCAAATTATCCCTCCACCATGGTTCTTATATTGCAAGATTTGGGGCAGTCAGGCCTACACAAACATGAAAGTCATGTCAAGCTGTCAGCTTGCTATGGACACATGTAAAAATGTAGATATCCGTGTGGAGTACAATGGAGGGAGCAGGAAGAGTGAGAATTAGAGGAGGCCTAGGAGGAGGACGTGGAGGTGAAGAAGTAGGAGAAAGAGGAGGAGGAAATTGCTCAACCCAGAGGACAAGGAGGTGAAGGAGCGAGAGGGAGAGGATGACAAGGACAAGGAGCCCGGTGCCTTGGACAGGAGGACATTGCATGCGATGTAGATGACATTTTTGTGGCAGGCAGGACTTGTCTGTCCATAACATTAACTTTGGACACCTCAACATCAATACATTTTGGGCAATATGTGGATCCACCTGATGGTAATAGGATGATCATTTTTCAAACTGAAATTGCCCAGGCCATCCGTCTGTAAACATGAAAACAATGACGTAGGTTGGAAACCTCAAGTGCATTTTGACCAACATAACAATGGCATTTGTACACAATCAAGTGCTTTGAATCACTGAGAATTACATTTGTGGTATGCACAAGTGAGATTATATGGAATTTGAGCAAACAGTTTATAGACTGTCCATTCTGATCTGAGAAATCCACCTAAAAGGCTGAGATGAAAGTGTAAAGATTGGACGATTCAATGTCATCATCGGGTCATGTTGGGAAAAAAAATTACTGTGCAATATTGAATTGCTACAGTACGTCTCATTAAAAATGGCTGTATGAAAGTGATACAGGAAAGACGAACCTCAGAAGAGGTAAGAGAAAAATCCAAAGGACATAAAAATAAGAGGGAGAAGATTCTGAGCGATGTCATTGACACCGTTACACAGGTTCGTAGAATTACAGCAGGACACGGAGTCATGTAAACTCTTCAGCTCGATGCATGCCTTCTCTGAGGCACAGCCCTTCTGGACGCCTAAATGACAGAGAAATAAATTGCATATGATACAGCAGATCATAGTTTATTTTTTTTATGAAAATTTTGACAAACTTACCAAGAGTGAGGCAATGGGTTTGATCTCCGCGGCAATCCATCTCGGAAATGCAGCCCTTTTCTTTACAAGTGTGGCACTTAATCCCATTGGGACCTCCCAAGGGCGTTTGTACTACAACATGAAATTACCTGAATTACACCTTTTCCAAAATGATACGAGCAACAGTTTTAACACTTTGTACCAACCAGTGCTCTACCTGGGACGGTGTCGTTGTTGCATCCATCTTTGTTGTTACAACAGGTAGTATTCACCATTTCTGAAATAGTACCATTGGACCAGGACCATGAGCCACAAGATGCAATTGGCATGCAGTCTCTCCGCACTTTTGGACCATTCGTATTATCCACTGCAAAATCACAGATGAAAGAGAATTTGTCTCATGGCTATGTATTCATGTATTACAAGTAAAAGCAGAGGGCACACTGCACTCCTGAGGATGAGAATTGTGTTGGCTGCTCATGGTTTAAGCGTGTATTGAACATGGGACAGACAGGTGAACCAGTGGCAATATTAGGAAAAACCTTGATTCATCTGACTACATTTTACAAATTAAGAATGACTATAGCAGAGCATTGGCATGGCATACAAGAAGACTGAGAGATAATTGGTGGATGAACAATTTACTAACCAATAAATCATGTAGGTAGATATGACCATATCACTTAATTGAATGTAAAGTAAAACTCAGGTAAACATGCTGAAGTAACAAAGTAAGCTTAACCAAACGAGAAACTTGAACTTAAAGTTAAAGGGAAACTATGCAGGATTGCCGATTTCATTGTCGGTTTCGCTTTCGCTCTTCGTTTTCGCTCGTTTTATGCTTGCATATTTCTCTGCTGAGCTTCCCCTACAGCTTTAGCGTGTATATTTGACAAAACTCCTCAATCGGTCAGTCTGCCGTGCCTTTTCATGAGACTTCACATGACACTTCCTGGAGTAGACTATGGGTGCGTGCCCGAGGGCTCCTGAAATTGCAAGCGTGGTTCTACCACGCTTTCTAATCCAAAGCTCATTTGTTTTTATGGATTTCATTTTTTTTTTATTGCCATGTAAGAGTGAAAATACAATAATATGCAAAAATAACTCAATCCAATCAATATTGGGACCGGGAATACTTATTTTTCTGAATAAATCAGTTGCTGTTGTGAATTCAGTTTTGTACAGCACATATAAGTTAAAAGCTAAATTGAAAACTGTGTCAAGGCTGAGAATTAGTGTATGGTTTTGCTGAATTGATGTAGAGTTGTGAAGTTGTAGTCAAAGGTTTTAGAAATGGTGTGCTACATAAAGGATTTGTGTGTAAGCATTTGGAAAAAACTGTAACATAAATAGCATTCATCCAGAACCCCGAATTACAAGGGCATCTCTGTTAGAGGGCAAGAGGTGAACATCCCATTAGAATACATCAAATATCAACAGACGCTACACCTTTTAAGACCTGCAGACTGATTGCCAATCGAGGATGTGTGAAGGAGTGTCAGACAGGTGCTTCAGTGATGTTGTTCTATGTAGTCTCTGATAGTTATAGGAACAGATGGTTTCTGTTTAGTATAGCTAAAACAATGGAGTTTGGAATGCTTGAATGACATCTGTGTTAAGCCTACCTTACACTGACAATATTCTGAAAAGTCATCAAAAAGTTAGTTTTAGTTGCGTTACTCAGATAAAGTAATTCAAATAGTTACACTACTATTACATTTTAAACAGGGTAACTTGTAACTAACACATTACATTTCTAAAGTAACCTTCCCAACACTGATTATTATAGCAAATTATAATATTGCATTTGATATCATTTTTATCTCCATGCGAGAAATACAGTTGTAGAAAAGTAAAGTTACTTGTTTCTTGATTACTTTGACCTGCTTAAAGGATCCACTCGGTTTTCAAACAAAAAAGTAAAAACACTTTAAAGACTATCTTTCAAGAATCTTTCCCAAATCCCAAAGGTAGGCTTTAACTGTTTTGCAAAAGGTTTGGGAAAATGAGTTGAGCTTCAGAGTTATTATTATAGTATATAATAATATCAAATGCAACATTATAATTTGCTATTATAGCAAATTAGTGTCAGTCAAATCAGTGTTGGGAAGGTTACTTTAGAAATGTAATGTGTTAGCTAAAAGTTACCCTGTTTAAAATGTAATAGTAGTGTAACTATTTGAATTACTTTATCTGAGTAACGTAACTAAAACTAACTTTTTGATGACTTTTCAGATTTTTTAATGATAAAATCCAAGCGAAGATTTCAGCCTCGGTCTCTAGGCTGCCGAGCAGGGGTGCGTTTCTAGAAGAGTTAGCAACGGAGTTGTTAAACCACCGTGGTGCGACGCAACTTGCGATCAAACAACGACAATGTTACACCTGTTTCCAGAAAGCATCGTACTTGTGTCGCAATTCGCTACCTCCGGTGTTCGAACACCGTTGTTCCAACAACATTGTTGAGGACGCAGCGGCACATTTCATTGGTGGAAAAAGTGTCAACGTATAATACCTCACCCACTAGAAATGCTCTGTCACTGGATGCCTATCACTTGTCTTTTATAGATTCTCCTTTCCTTCCTCGATCCTCGTCCTCACTGAATGATGGGGCGGCAACAATGGGATAGAGGACCGAGGATCGAGGAGGGATGTTGAGAGGCACCCACTATGTGTCGACGTGTCTAATTTAAACCCAAAGTGATTCATGCTGGCATTACCATTGCTATCAGGAAAAAACGTAAACCTATGCAAGCACATGAAACAGTTAGCTTAAGCTGTCCAATATATGTACTTATTTGTGTGAAATATCTAAAAAATATCTGTACAAAATATATATGGCCTAAAAACAGTTATTTTTGCATACAATATTATTTGCAAGGTTTTGCTGGCAATATTGAGATGTAATTCAAATTGTAATTGTCAAAAATTTCAAAAGTACCTGTAATTGAATTACACATTTTTCTCCAGTCACTGTAATGTATACTGTTACATTTATTTTGTGATTAAGTAACACAATTACATGTATCTCCCCAACACTGATAATAATAGATTATAATTTGCGCTTTGACAAATATAGTTAACATTCAGGTATTTTCCTGTGGTCCATAATGGAATGTCAAAGCAAAGCAGTGTTCTCACCTGCCATCACACTGTATTTTGAGCAGAGAATATGTTTTATATAAGCTTTTCAACAGACACACACACACACACACACACACACACACACACACACACACACACACACACACACACACACACACACACACACACACACACTATTACGTACAGTATGTGCTGTTCGGGTCTATTGGACCCGAATAATTGGTGCTACTTTAACAATGTCCTCCTCCTAGCTAGGCCTGCTGTGTGTGTGTGTGTGTGTGTGTGTGTGTATGTCTGTGTGTCTTTGCATGTCTGAGTGTGTCTATGTGCAGATATGTTGTCTTTCTGCACCTGCTATACTATTCCCACACAAAGTTAAAACAAATGTTGCATTTCAAGCACATGCAGCTGTTCTGACTAAGTTCTAAGAAATAAGTATCAATAATACTAAAAAAAAAAAAATAAAAAAAAATTAGACTACCTGGTTTATAATTGAATTTCCTAATTTTCCCACCAAAAAAAGAAACGAAAATCATTCATGTGATCTCACAGGAGTAAACGGCAAATATGAATAAATTATGTTTATATCATTGGTAATTGCGCTATGAAGTACAAATAGGATAAGTAGTTTTACATAAATTGACTGGAATTGATTTGTGGTGGGTCCCCCAGACCTGGGAACATTGGCTGAGTAACAGACACAGACACCTCACAATGGTTAGGAAAAAAACCCTCATCTTTAAAAACTGCATGAAACTAAATGTGCCTTACAGTACCAACGTATTTTGCTTCGGTGCCACACATCATGTCCTTTGAGCATTCCTTCAATTCCAGAGGCTGTTTTCCTTGACTTTCATAACAGGAGAGGGCTTGTCCTAAAGGTTTGTAGTTCAAAGCATATCAAATCTTTTTGGTACGTGATCTTATAAATTTTACCTATAAACATTACACAGCACCCTACATACAGTATAACACGATATATAGGTTTACACTAGCAAGTTTTAAGTTATCAAGCATAATCTATTGACAACAAATAGGAAAGAAGTTTGTTTTGAATTTGGAGCTTATTGTGAGTTATCAGACTTACTCAGATTGAAAGTCTTACCTTTGGAGATAAGCATCATAGCCAGTATGAATTTCATCCTCAGCTCCATGTTCAACACATGCAGGGGTATGTAGATCATCACAAGCTGTAAAACTAGTTTCAGAGCGGTTGGTGATGTGACATAGGAAACAAGGGTTTAACTTATATGTCTTGCCATATAAGGAGCCAACCTATCAGTTTTTCCTTTTGTCTTCAGTTTTGAGGGAGGGGGCGATTCAATGTTTCACTTTCATTTCTGGAGAATCATAGAGTGACGGTAAACAGTAAGGAAATCTTGCAAAACTAGACATGTTGATGCACAACATAGGTCAATCAAACTCATTTATTTTATTTTTGCAATACATTTAGGCTGAAAATGTCTCAAACATTATCCTTTGCTTATGAATCAAAGGGTGATAATGCTCTTAATTATTGTTCAATGACCTTACAATAAAGGAGACAATGCACATGAGCTTAGTTGAGAGGAAGTCATGCTACAAGTTGCATACTGTATGTGGCTGAAGACGTGCAACAATGAGTGTAGACAGTTTGTGGGCTATAAGCAACGTGACATGAGGCATGAAACCACCACCACTAAAAAAATCCCTCCACACAATGCACTCACTTTTCAATCTTTTTAAACTCATTTCACCAACCATCAGAACAGACTCTAGTCAAATCATCAATAGGTAGGTACATGGACACATTTAATGTTAGAATCAGGATAATGGCTATTGGAATAAAAATTACACATATAAACACCTTGATCGGAGTAATACCGTTGTTCAATGGCCTCACAGTGACGCAGGAAATACACAGATTATACCACTGAGAGGAAGCCATGTGGTTAGAGCAGCATGCTGCCAATGTGTGAGAGAGTTCAGAGAGAGGTGATTTGTTTTGCATCATGCTAACGATTTGTTGAAACAAATGGGCCTATAAGAATTTTAAAGTATAAAGTAAACTGGTCCCTGACTTACAGTGATGAAGGCATGGCATACAAATCCACTAGATATCACACAGTGTGCTTTATACACTTTGCTTTTTCACCAAAACAAATTCTTGTTCTAATTCTGGAAAGAGCTTCCCCCACATAAGGCCTGCCTACAGGTGGAGTCGGCTACACCCAGTAGATTATTATTCAGGAATGATTCATTATCCATAAGAAATGCCATGTTTGTTCTGTGTTGCTTGCAAGGATCTGCTGTATGGCACATTTAGTGTAAGCACTGTATTGCCTATTTGGTGAAGAAAAAGACAGTAAAAGAGGTGAATGTGACAAGCAAATGATAATGTTACTGATACATGTCCAAAAGCATTTGCAATTTGTTCAAAGGAAGGCAAAATTGCTACTATACCGTAATTTCCCAACTATTAGCCGCAGCTTATGCAATGATTTAGCAAAATCTTTTCAGCTATGAGGTTAATACACAGGGGCAGTTAATATGGCATTAATATGGTTTAGTTTCTTTTAACTTGCATAACATACTGTACTGCGGCTTATACACAATGCGGCTAATACACAGGAAATTACTGTATGATGTGCACTAATGACTAAATGTTGTGGAGGTTGAACTAATAGTTTTGAGAAGTTTCATTCTGTTCTGAGAAAACCACCAAAGCTACTGAAAAGCTGTATCTTTAAATGTCAGAGTTGACAAAAGCATCAAAGCGATCGACTGTGACTGTGACAGGGAGAGAGACAGAGAATAAAGTAGGGATGTTAACCGGTGACTGTTTGACCGATGGTTGACCGTATCCACGTTAACCGATCAAAGTTTTCGCTAGTCGGTTAAAAAGAAAAAAAAACGATCTCTAAATTAGGCTATTATAGACAGTGGACTAAGTGCTACTACAGCTAGCCATCTCATTCCAATATCTTTTTTGTGTGTTAGCAAATTATACCTCACACTCAATTTGTCATAACTCGCCTGCTTGTAGGCTAGGCTACTTAAAGGGATATTCCGCCATTTGTGGAAATACGCTCATTTTCCACCTTCCCTCGAGCAAAACAATCGATATTTACCTTGTTCCCGTTCATCCAGCCATTCTGTGAGTCTGGCGATACAACTTTTAGCTTCAGCCTAGCATAGATCATTGAATCGGATTAGACCATTAGCTTCTCGCCTGCTAGCTTCATGTTTAAAAGTGACTAATATTTCTGGTAATTTTCCCATTTAAAACGTGTGTCCTCTCAAGTTAGAAAGTGCAATAAGACCAACTGAAAATGAAACCTGCCGTTTTTCTAGGCTGATTTGACATGGAACTACATTCTCATCTGGCGTAATAATCAAGGCAACTTGCAGCTACTGGCACTACTACTGCTTGATGTCTATGGGGACTATTTTCAGATGCTGCGTACGATATCACTGTGCCTATGGTACGTTTGCAAGTTGCCTTGATTATTACGCCAGATGAGAGTGTAGTTCCATGTCAAATCAGCCTAGAAAAACGCCAGGTTTCATTTTCAGTTGGTCTTATTGCACTTTCTAACTTGAGAGGAGACACGTTTTAAATGGGAAAATTATCAGAAATCTTAGTCACTTTTAAACATGAAGCTAGCAGGCGAGAAGCTAATGGTCTAATCCGATTCAGTGATCTATGCTAGGCTGAAGCTAAAAGTTGTATCGCCAGACTCACAGAATGGCTGGATGAACGGGAACAAGGTAAATATCGATTGTTTTGCTCGAGGGGAGGTGGAAAATGAGCGTATTTCCAAAAATGGCGGAATATCCCTTTAATAAACCAATAAAAACATTTGGCACGAGGTTTGAGCGCTCTGCCTTGGCTGACGCGTCTTTTACAATCTGGAGGTGCCTGTTTATCCATTGGTTTGCTCGTGTTGCAGTCTATTAGGCAACTTTCCGCATAAGATGGGCTTAGATTTGGAAATACATTACATATACATTTCAGGAAGGGTCATCAATGGTAACAAATAAGGTAATCATATTTCTTTATTATTGTTAGCACTTCCTCAAACTAAGCTGCGTCTCTTCGGAGCTGTCATTTTCTAATCTTCTAATCGGCCATTTCTTTTTCCAATTAGCTTCTAACGCTAGACAAAAGCCTTTATTTGCAACGCGATCACCTTGTACCCAAACCATTTCGAAACGAAGGAGCCATTTGTCCTCCACTTACTTGCAAGCTCCTTGGTTTGCGGGACTCATGATTCGCGCTGTAGGGGACTTTAAAAAAAAGTGACGTGAGTGAAAGGACGGCGCCGGGGCTGTGTGTGTGAGCGGGGGACTGAGAGATGCGACAGAGTTGCGAAATTGCGTGGCTGTTTCAAATAGCGTTGCATATTTTAAACGAATCAGTTAACCGGTTTCAACCGGCTAATGAGGCTCGGTGGTCGGTCAAGAAAATTTGTAGTTTTCGCCATCCCTAGAATAAAGGAGAGAAGAGAGATAGCCTAACAAGGATGGATAAATGATCAATAAACTTGCATTCATTTTCAGGTTCAATGTCTGTTACCTGGGAAAACCCCAAACTCACTGCTTGTTTTGACCTCTTGTGACCCTTTTTGCTGTTGTCTTGTGTAACCTGCGTTGTGTGGAACCACCGCGGTCCAGCCCTGCACACGCCCGGACTCGAACCCGCGAGACAGCAGCACCTCGGATCGGGAGTCGAGCGCGCTAACAATCCAGCTAAAAGCCCAGGTTACTAGCTTTCATGCCAGCAGCGCTCTTGAAGTGTCGGGGAGTGAGGTTTACTAACGTTACACAGCATAGCTAACCAGCTAGCACCCGTTACACTCACCCCCCTAAACCTCACTCCCGATCCGGGTCACGGCACCAAGTGTAACCGGTGGATTTAGCTCTATGCGTTGTGATTGGTTGAGCATAGATGATAAAAGAACGTGACGCCGACACACAGCTGTTTCGTTCAGAAGCGGGCGGTTTACTGCAAAACAGTCACAAACAGCGTACAGCTGGGGTTCAGGTTCCTTCCCAACTCCTCTTCCCAGGGTAACAGAAAACAGGGCCAGGTAACCCAACATATACATATTACAATTAGAATGCCCAATAAAACCCCAACAAATATATGTCAAGTTCCTTAAACAGTTCGCTAGGAATTCAGGCTTAATTCGACACAAAACACTGCCTAGCTTCCCATTCTAACAGTGAGCTAGTTAGCTCGCTAGCTAGCTAGCGGGAGCTAGCATAACGGACAAAATAGCTAACTCGTCCACAGTTTTAACATCAAAACACATCAAATTAATCAACAATAATGACACACCTGCAAAACAGTCACAAACAGCGTACAGCTGGGGTTCAGGTTCCTTCCCAACTCCTACAAAAAGCAATAAACGAAAAAGCTAAGTAATAGCGATTCATGCTAACTAGCCGTTAACAACAGTCTGTGGGTAATACAGTATTACAGTAGCTAGTTAGCTACAGGGCTGTAATGCAGTAATAACAAGCTAGTTAGCCACAGGCTTATGTTACACATGTGGCTCTTATTACAATACAAAATACATTAAAATAGTAAAAGTCACCACTTCAATACATGAAGGGAAATGTACCCAAAGAAATAATATGCAATATTATTGTTTCAAAAGTGGTGGATGACAATGTAGAAAGGGGATAGAGATTAGATTTAGAAGAAAGAATTAGACATAAAGCATACCTCTTCCCAGGGTAACAGAAAACAGGGAAGAGGTGAAGGGGGCAGGGTCATAAAAATATGGAAAAAGGAAATATTAGAGGGGGATAGGGATAGGGGGCAGGAAGCTGAATAGCACCCAGAAGAAGAAGAAGAAGACTATGTACATATTCGGTGTGTCAAAATAAAACCATCTTTGTGTAATTATAAACAATAGAGGAATACAATTGTACTCTGTTACACTCACCCCCCTAGAATTATACAAAGATAAAAAAACATTTCAAACACAACAGCACCCATCAATTCCCTCCAACAGCCATTACAAATACCAGCGTGGCAGCTACCTAGAAAGGTCAGGCGTGAACCGGGGTGATCAGGTCCCGGGACACTCACTGGGTACGCGAGATGCCATACACACCTCAGCAGTAAGGCTATAACTAAGCACAGTCTATGACGGGTGAGCAATAACTCTGTAATGTCACACAGAAAAAACAGTTCACACACTTAGAGAAAAAGGCTCCACAACCCATGGATGACAGCAAAAAGCTGAAAGACAACTAAATACCAACCCACATGTGCCTACTACACGTGAATGACATGGCCTAAGGCCTCATCCCCACCTAGGATAGTCTGTAACTGAGTCATAGACTCTATCAGTCTACACACAGGTCTAATAACTCTACCAAACCTAGATATGGGAGGGGGAGGTAAGGGGTCAGTATAGTCAGTATCAGTGTTGTGAGGGGGGTTGGGCGGGGCAATGGGCGTGACATGTACCGCAACATCACCAGGGCCCACCACATCACCAGTAAAGGCATCCAAGGCGCCATCAGGAGACACATCAGAATTGGGGGATCCCAGGCCATCCACATCAGATCCAAGAACGTTATCCTGCACTGCAGACTGCTCAGCAACCCATGAGGAGGTACGGTCTGCAACGGGGCCATCCTGGCATGACAGATCAGTGGCAGTAGGGGGTAGGGCATCATCAGAGGAGAGGTCTGACAAATGAGCTTCGGACAGGGACGCACTCACACTGACACATTCGGCTGCCTCGCTTGGAGTGACTTCAGAAGTTACACTGAGTGGCAGAAAGTTCACTGGCAACAGGAGGTTTCTGTGCAGCACTCTTCGTTTACCGTCACTGCCCTCAACTCTGTAGATGTGGAGACTGGGCTTTGAGGCTATCACAGTGTACACATCCGGTTCCCATTTGTCAGCGAGCTTGCGCTTCCCTCTGCAACCTTTGTTGGCAACAAGGACACGGTCACCGATGGAAAGTGCCAAACCTTTGACTCTCCTGTCGTACTGCTCAGCCTGATGTCTCTGCTCGAGCCTGGAGTTCTTCTGAGCAGTTTGCATGGCGGACTGGAGATCGCTGGCCAGAGCCTTCACATAAGAGCCATAGTCTGCAATCTTCTCGTCACAGCTCACGTTCCTGAACATCAGGTCGACAGGCAGCCTCGGGACCCTGCCAAACATCAAATAAAACGGTGCGAACCCAGTCGTCTCATGGACTGTGCAATTATACACAAATGTCATGGTTTGAATCAACTGGGGCCACTTCTGTTTGGACTGTGGAGGCAAGGACCGCAGCATGTTTCCCAGCGTCCGGTTAAACCTCTCTGTACCACCGTTGCCCATCGGATGGTAGGGAGAGGTGTGAGACTTCTGCACGCCAGCCAGCTCCATAAGCTCCGCGATCAGCTCACTCTCAAACGAAGCTCCCTGGTCTGAGTGCAAGCGGATGGGAAAGCCATACACACAGAAATAGTTGTCCCAGAGCTTCTTCGCCACCCGCCTAGCCGTCTGGTCTTGACAGGGGAACGCGTGGGCCAGCTTAGTGAAGTTGTCAGTGACGACCAAGACGTCCACGGACTTGTTGTTCTTGTCCTCTGCAGACCAGAAATCAATGCAGACGAGCTCCAGAGCGGCAGATGTTTTGATGCTCTGCAGGGGAGCTCTGGCTGCTGGCTCAGGGGTTTTGCTGAGGACACATCTCACACAGTTTCTGACATGACTCCTAACGTCCTTCTCCATGTCGTACCAGAAAAACCTCTGACGAGCAAGGGAGAGTGTTCGAGGTTGACCTTGATGACCGGCCAAGTCATGCACGCCAGCCAATGCATCAGCTTTCAGAGAGTCCGGCACAACGTACTGAAACCTCTTTGTGTTGGTGAGGGGGTCTTTGGAAACTCGGTAGAGAATTCCATCTCTAAGCTGGAACTTTTCCCATTGACGCAGCATTTTCAAGGCCAGATGATTCTCTTGAGCACGTTCACGCCTTGACGGTCTCAGTTTCCGGTCAACGTAGAAAATCACTCTGGAAACGGCCACATCCTGTAGCTGGCGGGCTTTCAGCTCTTCCGTCGACCATGTATGGAGTGTGTCCTGACCACAATTCCCCAGGCTTGTCAGGTGGTCACCGAGGGAAATGGCTCGCTGCTGAGCCCCATGTTCCCAAGCATCCTGCGTATCCAAGGCAGCTGACACATCATCACCTGACATGGAAAGAGGCTGATCGACACTGAGGGAAGAATCAGTCATGGTCTGAGGATTACAGGTGAGGCGGAACATGTCCTGAACACAGCCGTTGTCCACTTCAGAAGCTCGCTGCAGCAGATCTAAGTAGGACTCAGACAAGAGCCGTTGGCTGACAAGCTTCACAAAGGGGTCATGACTCAGCGCCGCAGCAACCCCGGTTCGAATCCGGGTCACGGCACCAATGTAACCTGCGTTGTGTGGAACCACCGCGGTCCAGCCCTGCACACGCCCGGACTCGAACCCGCGAGACAGCAGCACCTCGGATCGGGAGTCGAGCGCGCTAACAATCCAGCTAAAAGCCCAGGCTACTAGCTTTCATGCCAGCAGCGCTCTTGAAGTGTCGGGGAGTGAGGTTTACTAATGTTACACAGCATAGCTAACCAGCTAGCACCCGTTACACTTGCATTATAACTATGTACTATACTTGGCAGAATTTCTGATTAATGTAATGTCTTAACATTGATTGGTGCCATTGCATTGAAAAAAAAGTAGAGGGAGGATTATATATGGCTAAATTTGAGACAATCTGGTATCTTTCCCATTTACCAGAAAAACTCCAAGGAAGACCAGCATTCAGGTAGGCTACCAGTATTGTGTGAGGAATATCACTGAATTTGCACAAAAGTGCAATGGATTATAGTCAGAAAAAATGAATGGGTGTTAATGACTCTTGCTCTAACTTAGAGCCTCGGGCAGGGCTATGGCCGGGTGTTGTATGGACTTTATAGGCACTGGAACAGGATACAGTATCCTACTCAGAGCATGTGAGTGTTGGCTAGTGTAGCCTGAGTGTGCCCTCTGGTGGAAGATGGGTGAAAAGTAGAATACAAAGAGGGTACTGTTATCACCAGCAGAGGAGGCTGCTGTAGGGGGTATGACTAAAAAATCTGCATTGGTAATTATCACGAGGATCGAAAACAACATCATCTTTGAGCCAGTCAATAGCCTGTCTGTGAGAGGGACATATTCCATCATGTCTATCCTGATACATCTTTTAGAAAGTCTATTCAAAATGAATATTCGGGCTACCATTAGGATAACCAGACCATATACCAGAATTGCTGGTGTTTTCTGCACCTGAGTGTCGCTGAGTGATTGAGTGATTTAAAAGTGGCTCATATATCTTTAAGAGAAGTTGGCTAACAACAACAACAACAACCGCAACAGTGTAGCCTAACGTTTGTCGATGTTGCCAAGTCAGGTCAAAATAAAGCGTAGGCTATATCTCGATGTGTTGAGTAACTTTGCTACATTGTGTCATACTGATTTCAGAGTACCCTAAGGCATGTTTCTATGTCTGTTAGTTGAAAGAATGCAGCGAATCTCTTGTTTGGAATTCTTATCAGACTGTCGCTCTAAATAGCTTATTTGGCAACACACTTTTTTGCACTAGCCTACGTAAAACATCCGAGTTTCACTTTTGGGTCAAGCAGGCTGCATTGTACAAGGAGGAGTTTCTATTCTGATGAACCTCAAGTCGTCCACAAGTCGTCCAACAGACGCCGTCAATTTGAACAATATAACCACTTTTTCTGTTTCAGGTATGGTGTGTGTGACTGTGTGAGTGTGTGTTAACCGTGTTTGTTTTCTTGAAACTTCCAAAGTCTTCAGTCTCTTATCGCCAACTGTCAAATGCTGAAGCTAGCATGCATCTCTTGACAGAGACAACGTAGACGATGTAGGTCGATGGCCTCTGTTTTAGTTATCATTAGCTTTCATTATAACCGAACTTTGTTGCCAATAGAACAAGGGTGAATGTGTATTGTCGGCTAGTCGATTACAGTTTCAGTTAAACATAACTTGGAGTTGCGTCTGGTTGAAATCGAAAGAGGATTTGAGACTGAGCTGCGCGATGTCTTCAAGGCAGAAATATCTCTCTTTATTTATTCAACGAGAGCCCGTGACAACAGATGTCAGGCCTACCTTGCCTGACCTATACTATTAGTCACGTTGCCTGAGAATGGCTTTTGAAGTATTTTATCTTGTTTGGCCACAGATGGTTTAAAAACCCTATACTGCACTCACTGTGGGTTGTGCAGGTTAGACTGTTCTGTAGTGCTGGGGGGGATTACCGCTTCCTCCTTGTGTGCAGTGTGTGTGTAGGAGAAGAGATGGAGTGCCTGTTCTTGGAGGGATGTGAAGAAAATGATTAGGATGATTGTGTTAGGACTCCATTGAGTGAGGGCTAAGCGGTTTGTGAGGTGTGTGGCTGTAGCCAATGACCGCCACAAATAAACACAACTTTCAGTTAATTTGTTTCCCTTGATCTTAATAGTGAACACTGTGTTTATATTTGATTTCATGTAGGCTACATTGTATAGCAGTTGTTCCTTCTTCTGTTCCTCCATACAACCATGAAATGCCAGAGATCTTTATGCTAAATCTTTAGAAATGTTAATATGCCATAGGCCCTAATAATAGCTATGCCAATGTTACTGTAGGTTCTGGGTGGGGTCAGTGCTATGCCCAAGCCTGGTTGACAGCTGGTAAGAATGGGTGGCCAACCAAGCGTCCTGCAGCAACACGGTTTCACTCTAGTGAGACAGGAGGGCGGGGCCAGCCTGGTGAAGTCACAGGAAGGCCATCAGTATGTCGTCAGAGAGGTCAATAAAAACACAGAGGTGAGATAAGCTCTTGAATCGCTATGACTGCATCCCAACCGCCAACTTTGTTTGTGCTGCTTACATGTTATTAGTTTGCTTCCTTTCATTTTCATTTTTATTGGCCAAGAATTTCGTCCGGTTTTGCTTAGTCATGTGGACAATATCCAAAGTATTTGTATTGGCATGTAGGCTAAGTATTATTCATTACTGGGCTGTCTCGTTTTGCAGGATGTTTTCACCGTGAATGAAATTCTCAAAAGCCTGCAGCATCCCCATATCATTGGACATCAGAAGTCATTTAAAGGTGTGTGATGGACAGTTATCACAGAAGGCAGCATTCTTTTCGTTGGTGTCAAATGCAGAGTATTACATTATGCACAATGAGTACAAGGAAGTAATGCACTAAATGCACGAATGCACAAAAATAGGCCCTGTACCATTCGCGCGCGCGCACACACACACACACACACACACACACACACACGAACACACACACACACACACACACACACACACACACACACACACACACACACACAAACACACACACACACACAGAGCTGTGTATCATGATCCAGTCATGACATGGATGTCATGTACCATTATAAATGGGGATCTATCAATAACTGGCCTTGAGACTAACAGACATCGGACATACATTCAAATCCTACAACTTGGTGTGGTTGGTGCACAGTATCATCAAGATGTGTATTGATCTACAGTAAGGTGACAGCTGATTTTTGTTGCAAACATGTGGTAGTTGTGGTAGCAAATGTCTGCACAAGAGGACAATGTGACTCAATTCAATGAGGCAACAAGCTCTCTGTTTAGCACATGGACCAAAACAACTGAACTGTCCTTACCACCAAACATGCAAAGAGGCAGAGATGTTGCAACCAATTTCCGTTAGTGTGTTGAAACGAATGAAGTGTGCATGGCATCTATCATGAGCGCAGCCAGACCTGGACCCTTAAAATGATTAGGTGGGATTTTTATCTCCCCCCAGATTTGTTAAATTCTGGTTACTAAACACAGCATGTTTGAGACGTAGTTTGAGACGGACAGAAATAGTAAATCCTGGCCTCCCTTCTGTCAGACTCACATCAACATTACCCCATGCATTATAGGCCTACCACATTTCACTCCTTGACTCTATAACGAACATATAGACTTCCGAACATGGATGTCATCATAGATTACTTCAGTTATGTTTACAGTGAAGAAAACACACACACACACACACACACACACACACACACACACACACACACACACACAAACACACATGTGGATGGCAGACGCTGATACCATTAACACAAAGACATTTTCATCTACTTTCAGGATAAGGTTCATATTTAGCTTCAAATCTTATTTTTAGCTCTTAAAAAATGACAGAGGTCTGGACCTCTGTCATCTCATGGCTGGCTATGGGACTGCTTGTCAACTTAATTTAAAAAAACTACATCAAAGTAAGCAAACTTGAAAGGTTTGCATGAATAAAGGCATATGTGATGATAGCTAGTGAGACATTCATCAATTGTGTGAGTAGGCTTTCCATTGTCCTTGTGCCTATCCTGCCATTGAAAATGCGATGGCACAAACGTTGCTATTTTGTTTTTAAATGAGGATGATGACTGATAGTGTAGACAACTGGGCTAATGATAAGTAAGTAAAACATATTTATGTGGAGAGCTCGACACTGACTAGGCTACATGACTGATAAAGCAAAAATATTGAGCCAGGCTGACGGGGCGACTGCTGTTCTGGGCTTTTCCTGACCAACTAATGTGGTGAGCCAATACTGACCAAATTGGTGAGCATGAATGCATGTTACAGTTTTTTCCAATCGTTTACACACAATTTTGAAAACAGGGCTCTTTTTGTCAAAACATATCACACAATTAGCCAAACACCACACCCAATCAGCAGAACATAACAGATTGTTAGCAAAATGGAATATTTCTGTCAAAACAATAAACACATTGATAAAACCTTATACTGTTCTCATATCACTAACACATTCTTTGAATGATTCTACACTGTGTCCATCTTATACACACCAACACAATAAATTCAAAACACATCTGTAAAAACCCTCTTCCAATATATGGATCTTATTCAGACATATTGTTTGAGAGCATTAGGATAATTTAGATGACAAAAATATTTTGATGAACCCTCATCAAGCAATGCACAAAACTGATGCTGCAGGCAATATTTCTTTCTTTAACTGTACCGTATGTTCAGTTACAGTGACAAGTCAATCAACAGAAAATGGCAAAATTATAGTTCTTGCTACTGTAAAGTGTAGAAAAATAAAAATCTGTACACAAACAAAAAGTACTGTACACTTACAGTCACTGAAGAAAAACTAAAGTAACAATACAAACAAGTAACAACAATACATAATACTCTAATCATCTCTCTGTCTAGCTGGATCAGGCTATAAGAGTTCACCACATCACAGGCTATGGGTGCCTCTCATTTGGGCTTTTATACGTCCTTCCTCGCTCCTCTGGCCTCGATCCTCATTGATCGACATAAAGAATGATGGGGCGAAAACAATGGGAGAGTCTATCCAGTGTTAGTTATAGATCAGTGGGAACGCCCCTCGAGGATCGAGCATAACACACCTGAGTGCTGCGTTTTCAATTTTGCACATGTGTGCTTGCACAACTGGTGGATGTGATTATTCAATTTGTTCGTTAGTGTGGTCATTGGCAAGCCAGGGCTTTATAATGAGAAGGAAGTACCTAACAATCTTTATCTGTGTCTAAGGTGTGAAAATGTGTTTTACGTTTTGACATTCACTGTGTGTAATGTTTCGCAAAAAGTGTGAAGCTGAATTTGTGCTTACTGTTGTACTACTCTGCGCAGGCGTTTTGCTTCTTAAGTGTTAAGTATTGTTAACTGTCTGTTAATCTTAGTTGAAGTGTGTAAACGATTGGAAAAAACTGTAACAAACAAATGTTTTTCCTTTGGTGTACAGATGGTGGTACATACTATGTGTTGGTGGACTACTTTGAAGAAAATGTGTCCAAAAAGATGAAAGCCAAGCAAGAACGCGGGGAACAGTTTTCAGAGGAAGAGGTGCTCTTACTCTTACTTCTACTTCCTAAGTAACATTCTGAATAAATAAGCGTCTTTATTTGAGGGATTTTTACGCAGTTCATTATTGCATTCACATATTTGTAAATATCTTTATTCCAGATTATGGATTACTTTGTCAAGATTTGCATGGCATTGAAGCACTTACACTCCAGCAACACTGTTCACAGAGACCTAAGACCTCAGGTACGATGCACAGCAACACATGCAAGCTCATGCATCAACAAATGCAGGTTATTATACACTGTACGAAGGCTAAAGGTCTTACAAATGCTAAGAATGTAAAGAATATGTTACTTATCTGTTGCAATCCTCTGATGCGGCTGTTGCTTTAGTTCCACAACTTAACATGATATATGCATTTAATGTAGCAATTTCCTTCGGATTTTTTCATTATTTGTGTCTTTGTGATACTCTTGTCTTGGTTGATAGAATATTCTCTTCACTGAGTTTGGAACTGTGTGTTTGGGTGAGCTTCCGGAAATCAAAGAAAGGTACCTATTCTGTCTCCACCTCAATATCAAAATCATGCACTCAATCCATCAATAGTAAATCTGTTTCTTAATATTTGATTGATCTGCCTTGTCTATCAGAGCTGGTGTAAAGAGTGACTCTACAGGGGAACTAACTAACATCCCCCCTGAAATCCTAAAGGGAGATTCATATCATGACAAGAGGTAACATTGCTTCACCTCTGTTACAATTAACATAGATAGCTTGCCTAAACTACAACTTAGGACACACTTTTGAGCACATGTTTAAAAGTACAATTTAAAGTGGTATATATTCAACAGTGACATCATACATTATTTAGTGGATATGTTTAAATGTATACATACTGTATAGGATTTAGAGAATCACTTTTCTCTTCCCCCTCTGTATTTGTGTCTGCAGTGATATTTGGTCCTTGGGCTGTCTGCTCTATGAAATGTGTATGATGAAGAGTCCAGTAAGTATGAATTTGAATAAAGCCTGCATATTTTGTATAAATTATGTATGCTATCCCTGCTATATATGTTAGAGCCTTAAATAAACACATAATACATCAATAAATAATAAATAAAACATTAATAAACATAAATGCTTTAACTCTACATGTGCTATTTAGCGAGCCTTTATGAGATGAGATGATTATTGTCTTCCTCTTTATGCCCCAGTTCACAACAGAGAGTGCAGTGAATCTGGTTCCTAAGATCCTGAGTGGTTCTTACGAGCCTCTCCCAGAGACCTTCTCCAAGTCCCTCCACCAGCTCCTCAGCGACGTCCTGCAGACCGACCCGGAACTCAGGCCCTCTGCACAGGAGATTCTGTGGAGACCATTTGTCATCGCCCTCCTCACAGCCCAGGTGAGATGATGAGACCTATCGGGGCAGGGAGCAGTACCCAAAATATTACGCTTGTACCCAGTACCCAGTAGTCCAGTGGTAGCAAAACTGTTATGTCTTTAGTGTATGTGGGCTTTCATCAAAGCTGACCAGGTCTGTTTTGTGCTATTATATGAGGGGCCGAGGTTGACGGAGATCAGAATTTTCAGTAAAGATGTTAAAATGGATGTGTTACATTTGTAGGAATACTCCAAGCATATTGTAAATATTAATTTTGTTTGTTTGTGTGATGTTGCCTGATTTGTTTGTTTCTGTGTGGTGGTGGTGGTGCCTGATTTGTTTGTTTCTGTGTGGTGGTGGTGTGGGCTTGTTCAGAGTGAGCGGACGGTCGCTGAGCTCCAGGAGAGCCTGCAGAAGCTGAGGACCCTGGCTGACGGTCTGGAGAAGGTGCACTTTGGCACCACTGTGGGCAGTCTGACTGGCGGGGTGATTGGAGCAGCTGGAGGCATCACCTCCATCGTGGGCCTCATCTTGGCTCCCTTCACTCTGGGTGCCTCTCTGATCGTGACCGGGGTAGGGGTCGGCATTGCAGTCGCTGGTGGTGCGACCGCAGGAGTCTCCAACATCACCAACATGGTCAACCAGTCCACCGACCGCTACAATGTGAAGAACATCATCCGTGAATTCCAGGAGAAGATGAACTCGGTGGTGGTCAGCCTCCAGCACATCTGTGAAGGCCTGGACGCCCTGAGTGTCTCGGGATCAGCTGAGGGTGGGAATGGTTCTGGCACGGGGACAGGGAGCGTGACCAAGGCAGGTGTCAGGATGGGGCGAGGGCTGGGGGCCATCCCCGAGCTCGTGAGGCTGGCACAGGTGGCAAACTTGGGCAAGGTGGCAGCACAGACCGCCAGGGCCATCCGCGTGGCGGAGGTGGCCACCGGCATTTTCTCCGCCTTCTTCCTGGCAGTGGACGTCTTCTTCATCGCCATGGACGCCAAGGAGATCCACAACATCCGGCAAGCGAGGGCAGAGAAGGCCGCCTCAGATGACCCCGTCCGGCTGAAGATGCTGGAGGTCGCCGGCGACACCGGGGGCGCTATGGAGCTCATGGACACGGACACCGTGGAGCTGCGAGAGGCCGACTCCATGACTGAGCTGCAGCCCGGTGCGGCAGGGGAGGCCAAGCCGGAGGTGAAGTCGGAGACCATGAGGTTCGTCCTGCAGATCAGGGAGACAGCTGCCCAGCTGCAGGACAGCCTGGATGAGCTCAGTGACATCATCACCTTCATCCCAAAGGTTGAGGCCTTCAGCCTCTGAATCACCCACATGGTGATATGTTTCCATATTGGCCATTTCTTTGGGGGGTTGTGCGGGATGCAAAAATGTGCGCATACACCTGCATACATTTTTGTTAATTGGTCTCTTGGACTTTTGAGGATGCTATAGGGATGTAAGTGTAGCGCATGAATGTGAACAAGGGATGTGTAACAGAAATAGCTACAAATCATTATTATTGGCTTAATCATACTGTAAACTTTTATGATTTTTTTTTGTCATAGAACTGTCAGGAGTTTACATTGACAAGTGGAAATATTTCTCATGTTTTAAGAATACTCTTCATAGCTATCCAGGCATGAAATGCCAAAAATGGGTTCACGTATGATGTTGAGTTACATTTGTTTTTGTTTGTTTGTTTGTTTGTTTGTTTTTATCATATTCATATTAACAGCAGCACTAAATTGCACACACTTTTAGTGTTTTAACACTCCTCTTCACTGTAAGGTTTGATTTGTCTTGAAGTGACATCATCTTAAGAATGTGCTGCTGACTTTGTATGCTTCAAACTTGTCCTTCATGGTTTAGCTGAAGGTAATACATATGAGTTCATCTACTGTATGCACCAGTCAGGTGACCACATGATATTGAACCATAACCATAACCATTGTCACCATAACCATATTCAAAAAGAAGGGTGTACTGTATGTGCCCAGAGTTTGATATCTTTGACTAAATATCATTGTAGACAGCCTAATACAGCAAGATAAAGATGTTTAGGATTGTTTCTAGTTGACTGGTTAATTTTCAACTGGACTGGAATGAATAACATCATATTTACTATTTGACTTTACTGGAAATGTGTTGATGAAAAGTCCAAAGTAGTTCTCATTGCCAATCTTATTACAGTATATGCCATAAAATGATTGACCTCATATCTCAGAGCCACTAAGCACCTTAACAGACATATTACCAGGCGTCCCTATACTTTGCCAAGCCTCTGGAACCTGAGCACAGAAAGGAGAGGTAGCCATGTTTCAGGCCCTCGGGTCTCTGTGTTAAGGTGACATGTTGATGTCTGACGTCTGTCTGAACTTGTATGTTGTGAGTATGTCTCCTAGTAGCTTCACCAGTAGAATAGAATAAAAGTCAAGGCTGCTTCCCTCAATGTGTGTGGTGTGAATCTGTTTCCTACTAGTCAACACTGAGTACAACAAACTATTGTTGTACACTAAGAAAGAAAAACTTGTCTAATTTGACCACTGGAGTGACCCACAGGCCAGTCTTAAATCCTAAACCACAAACAACTATGAACAGAACACAGAACTGAACGTGCCAGAAAACAGGTAAATGTTTAACTATTTCCTGGATGAATCTTCACAAAAGCTTACGGCAACACAGGGGATACCATAAAATAACCCTTAATTATCTACTGAAGGCTGTTAGATGTTAGATATAACTGGATGGTGAGGAGAGGTGCAGTCACTGTGTTTTCCACAAAATGATGGGACGTCTCTCTCTGCTGATTCTGCTCTCCTGCTGGGTGTCTGAGTCTGCTGCTATAGCAGGGCTCAATACAGACACAACATCTGAAGTTGGAGACTGGACAGAGAACAGTAATGAGATTCAGAACTACAGTACCCAGGTCGTACCACTGGTTTGTCAGCTCAGCACCTGTGAGCTCCTGCTGAGCAAGCTGGGGGCCATGCAGGAGAAGATGGAGACCATGGAGGTCAAAGTTGTGACCATGGAGAGTGAGCTGCAGGCAAACAGGAGGGAGATTGAACAGTTGAAGACACGTGCTGCTGGTGAGTTTGAAGTAACTCTTGTTTCTCTTGCATGTATGGCACCTACTCTTACTTTCTTCTAATGTACCGCCCCCCTCCCCATCCAGGGAAGGTATCATTCGCTGCCTTTTTAGGAGGTCATGGACACCTTGGCCCATATGATGTAGCCACAACTATAGAATACAAGAATGTGCTCACCAACGTAGGCGATGCCTACAATCCAGCCACAGGTATATTAGTTTTGGTTATGGGATTTGGTAGAATTTGAAAAAAAGTATTACAATATTAAAAGTAAATTTGTATTGAACATGTGTAGATGCATTCTGTAGTGAAACATGGATAAATATTGCTGAATTTTGAAGCCAATTGTACTCTATGGTGTTGTTATAACAGAAACACTATTTGTGAATATGAAATAATCATGTATATTGCTCGAATATCTTTTATCTTTTAGGAATATTTGTTGCCCCAGTCAGAGGAATTTACTATTTCTACATCTGCTACCATGCTGCCCAACAGAAAGGGACAGTAATTACCTTATACAAGAATAGTGAACTCATAGTATCAACTGTCCATAGAGGTGATGAGAACAGTTCTGCAAATGAGAATGGATCTAATGGTGTTACATTACAGTTGGAGGAGAGAGATCAGGTCTATGTCAAACTTACAGCTGGAACGTGGGTTTGGGGTGCATCAACCCGAACTACTGTGTTCACTGGTTTCTTGGTCACCCATTTGTGATGTACTGTATATGTATGTCAGGCTTGTGCAAAATTCAGAATTGAATTGAGAACGACTCCTAAATTCCAATTAAATTCTTGAGCTTGAATTGAATTTGAGTTGAGGTGAAAAACAGGACGTAGAATTACAATTCGAATTTGAATTAAAGGAAGTAGAATTGAAATTCAATGAAATTCGAAGAAATTCATAATTTAAGGGTAGTGTTTAACAATGAAGTTTCACAAAATGTGTCAGATATGATGGCAACAAACACACAACTTATAATTGAAAACAGTGATCAATTACATTTCCAAAGTAACCTTCCCAAAACTGAATGTATGTGAGATTCAACACATTCTTCCTGTTATGTGACTGTGGAATTGTTTTGAATTGCCATGAATTGAATTCCACTTCCTTATATTCCAATTCAAATTAAAATTCAACTTCCTGTGGGGTGGGGCCAATTCAATTCGAATTCCAATTCATGAATTGAATGGAGGCCAATTCTAAAATTTGGAATTGTGCAAAAGCCTGATGTATGTATGTATTTTGAGATTTTTTGTCAGAATAAGGTGATTTGAAAAATAATTATATACATTGCAAACTAAAAAAATGCAATTCAGATGGTTATTAATTAAATGTACTGTAAAGTCAAAGTAATTAGGGTCTCTGTGTGTTGAGGGGTTATTTTGTAATCTACTCAGTGTTGACTGCATTGACCACAATAGGGTTTGTGTGGAACTTTCTTCCGGGTTCTACAAAACATAACGATCGATTTCCGGTCGTTCGTTAACACAGCGTGTTATGCTACCTTGTACAGCCATATACCTAAAAGAAACAGCCGGTGTTTACAGGAGCTATCATTAATAACTATTTCAGATGTATATCGTATTGCCAAAACGGACGTCCATAGCTCCGGGTACATGTAAAAAATATATTGTACTTTATTGTATACTTTTCCGAGTTTATTCATAATTATGAAGGTATGTAGCCTATGTAACTAACGTTTTCTCCTATCCGCCCTTTTACGTGTGTTACCTAATATCATGTCATATAGACGTGTGTTACCTATATTTCTATACAAATTAAGACGGCGGATTCATAAAGAAACGCATGCACCCACTCCATAAGTGTACCTAAATTAGATATGTACAAAAAAATGACATTTCACCGTGACTCAAAAGAGCTGTAAAACAGCTGCATGTACAAAATAGCTTTTGCTAATGGCGTTTGCTAAAGACTATCAGCCTTGTATTTTTGCTCGCAGACGATTAAAACAATCAAATGAAGACTGCGATATCCTGTGTGTTTATGCTGGTGTTTCATATTGCAAAAATGTTGTTAAGTGAATGAATGAATGAATGCTGTATCTTGTCCACCAGTCTCAAACTAAGACATATTGACATGCAC
The DNA here is from genome assembly GCF_963854185.1 of Sardina pilchardus. Taxonomy (NCBI): domain Eukaryota; kingdom Metazoa; phylum Chordata; class Actinopteri; order Clupeiformes; family Clupeidae; genus Sardina; species Sardina pilchardus. Next base: position 18,048,971 of record NC_085009.1, read on the forward strand.
TGTCAGTGTAAAGCAGCTTGTCACAAGTCCATGCTGAAACTCGTGTGAACATTTGTGCACTGTTTCTTGTGTTATTAGCGTTATTGCTGGCGAGTGACCCCAGGTCACGAAGTTAAAGTTTAGGCTAATATCCTTAAAAACGTTTGTGCACAAATGTTTATTTTGCCTGCACAATCGTGCACAAACGAATCAAAACACTTGTATTCATATTTTCAACATATGGGGTGCACAATTCACACAGGTCATGCAGAAGAATGAAAAACCACACAGCTTGAGTAGGCTAATGTTTAGGGATGGGTTTGGGTATTCTGTTCAATTTCGCAGTCTGTTGCAGTTATTGTAGGCTAGTAGATTTGTAGGAACCCCCTTGTCAACAAACTTGCTCCAGCAACCTTACTAGACCCATTTTTAATTTAGTGGTCTGTTCAGACTACTGTTTAAGTAACAAACTTCACTGCAAAGGATACATCAGTGTGAATGTTTGTCCAATGGTCTCTTTGTGTTTTCTACACAGATAGTGCTTCGTGATTCAGAACCTGTCGTCATGACCTCCAGACAGTGTTCGTGCAAAGCTGGCACAGCAGTGTGTAATCACACTGCTCTTTCAAACAGCTCATTGCTGAATTGTGTTGTAGCAGTTTCAAATTCACTTGCCAAAATACATTAATACAAATATTTCCACACAGAATTTGTGTATGGTGTATATTTGGTTATTAACTTTACAGTTTGTTTGAGTAGCTCAACTTTGTTTATTCAATGCCCATTTATTCATCTCCCGCTTTAAAAGAGTAAAAGGATCTTGAACGCTACATGACTGCTCTGAAATCATTGGTTGGTATATTGTGCCTTTCATTATACTATATTGCCAAAAGTATTCGCTCACCTGTCTTGACTCTCATATGAACTTCAGTCACATCCCATCCTTAATCCGTAGGGTTTATTATGACATCGGTCCACTCTTTGCAGCTATAACATTATAGACAGAGTTTGGTGTAGATGAACTTGACTGGACAGGACAGAGTCCTGACCTCAACCCAATAGAACATCAAATCCCATACACACACTCCTAAACCTTGTGGAAAGTCTTCCCAGAAGAGTTGAAGCTGTTATAGCTGCAGAGGGTGGACCGACGTCATCATAAACTCTACAGATTAAAGATGGGATGTGACTGAAGTTCAAATGTGAGTAATTTCATTTCATTTTCATTTCATGTTTATTATACAGGAAAGTATTAAAAGTAACAGAGTTACAGTTTAAAACGGGCCTGACCCAGTGAGAAGCTGATTTCCAGCAGGTTCCTGTTCTGCATTACATATAACAAGTAACAGGGACAAAGCACATCATACATCACATTTACATACAACAAAAGGCAAACATAGACATCAGACTTAACAAAGACAGTAGTTTAGAGGTCAGTGTTTGCAAGTGTATGTCTTGAGGAGTAGTAGTTTATAGTGTTTTTTGAATTGTGTGATGGATTGTAATTCTCTAATGTGTTGAGGAATGTCATTCCAGACTCTGGTAGTGTGTATGAAGGATCTCTGCCCAAAGCCATTATTGCATGAGGGCACTGGGTGGAGGGCCATGGAGACTGACCTAGTGACACGCACTTGAGGCATGTTGTGTGTTGGTAAAATAGAGATGAGTGTCAAGACAGGTGAGCGAATACTTTTGGCAATATAGTGTAGTAACTTAACAAAATGGAAATTCAGGGGTTTTGTCAAGGAAATGTCATGGAATTTTACATTTGACTTAAGAGTGGGAACCCCGGACATTGTACAAGACAAAAGTGTTTGTAACAGCAGTACAGTACATCCGAACACATTCAATTCAATTTTCAAATTCTTGTCATTTTCTTTTATTTTCACAACATAAAAACACAGACAATCAGATGCCTACTGGTCTACGCAGTGGGTCAACAGTCGTATCCAGAATTGTGGATGTCGCTGACTGTCCAAAACGGACAATTCTCCTTGTAGCAGGTTCAATCTGGAGGCAAAATGCATGAAAATGGCGGTAGCTGGCAAATCTGTGAAAAAGATCAAATTGCATTGTAAGACCACGTTGGATTGTATCCATACAGCATAAGCAGCGGAATTGCAATCAACTTTTCAAAATGTCTCCCATGAAGTAGTGCATGTCACATGCATTACATTTGTGCTTCAGTATCAGCATCTTCTTTGAGAAGCGGTTTACAGTCCTACGTGGAAGTGTGTGTGTGTGTGTGTGTGTGTGTGTGTGTGTGTGTGTGGGGGGGGGGGGGGGGGGGGGGGATGGATGTCTATATTGAAAACATCCATTCTCTATTGCTTAATATCTGGGCTAATAATAATAATAATACATTTTCTTTGTATTGCACTTTATATTATGGACAATCTCAAAGTGCTACAAAATTATAATGCAAATGGATAACAGAGGTGAGGAGTTCCTGTAGGTAGAGGGGAGCATGTCCATATATGCACTGGTGGGTGAGGAGTGAGATCTTATACTCTATTCTGAAATTAACCGGGAGCCAGTGGAGACTTTTCAGAATGGGGGTGATATGTTCATGCTTGCGCACCCTCATCAGGATCCTGGCAGCACTGTTCTGGATGTATTGAAGTCTCTGGATGCTCTTGCCAGAGATCCCAATGAGGAGTGCATTGCAATAGTCCAGCCTGGAGGAAACAAAGGCGTGGATGAGCTTCTCTGCATCGCCCAGGGTGAGAGTTGGACGAAGTTTGGCAATGTTCTTGAGGTGGTAAAATGAAGTCTTGCAGAGATGTTTGATGTGGGTGTCAAAAGTGAGTTGTGGGTCCATTTTAACACCCAAGTTGGTGACAGATGACCTAGCTGGCTAGGACCCAGATACAGTGAGGGGCAGTAGCTTCACTACTTGTAGCGAAGACACTAGCTTAACTACATTTTTTCAGTAGCTTGGTGGTAGATTTTCTGAAGCAGATAGCTTTTCAATAGCTTAGCTGTTTTTTTTTTCATGTGGTGCATTTGTGGAGCTCAACGCTTCCTTCTGACCAACCATACATCAATCATTTAAGCTATATTCTTTATAATTTTGAAAGACAAACAAATTTTCCATGACAGAGATGAAGCAACGGAATTGTGTTGGCAAAGATGTTGGTAGTCTATTGTGGGGTTTTGTTAAGCAATGTCTATGAAATTGGCTGTCGAAACAATAAAGTACTTAGAAGTGTTAGAGTTAAGAGCTTGAGTTACAGTAAAAAGTTAGCTTACAGTTTATCCTGCAAACTTAAGAAATGGGCAAATCTAATTTGGGCAACAAAGCCTATACACACTTTCTCAGTAGGCCACATATGCACACTCCTCTCAGTATGCTTTACCTTCCTGTCACTACTATGTGCAGCCTGTTTTTCTCAAATTGATTTTGGATATTGTTTTTGAACTGAACATGTGTTATAGCATGTGTACATCAAGGCAATTAAGTTACTTATTTTATGCTGAGTTATGTTGGCTATTTTATTGCCATACACTTACTTGTCATGAAGCTGGTTTACTTTATTGGTTTGGAAATTAAAAAGTATCTTCTGATGTAACAAACTACTTTAGTGAAATGTATAACTTCAACATTTAGTCTTTAGGTAGCTTTTGTGTAGTTAAGCTTCATTTAATATAGAGCAGCTGGTAACTTGCCCATCACTGCCCTCATATTAATATGTTTTTTAAACAGTCAACAAATAATGTCTGCCTTTGTCTGAAATTAGAAATTGGCAGCCAAATGATAAACAAGTGTAACATAAAAAGCACACACAGAAGGAGGAGCAGAATTGACTCTGAACTGAAGCAGCCTAAATGTATAACTTTTTTCCTACCTGGTATAAATGTCCTCATCGGAGCTCTTGGAACTTTCTAGTAACGACAACTCCTCCAGTCGCTTCTGTAGCTGATGGCCTGCTGATGTGCTGAAATTTTCTCGCATGCCAGATCCAAAACTGAAGGTTCAGGATAGTCGTGACACCTCAAAGACACGCTGGCATCGATCAGCTCCTCGTCCTCCCCTTGCCGCTGTGTCCTCTGCCATACGCTTTGCCGAGCGACCGACAGGCTGAAGTTGTTTTCAGGCGAACAACACGGGTTTCAAACAGCGTCGGCCCCTTCAGTTATATCTCCCGACATAAAATGCCGACTGCAGACCGTAGAGTGTCTTCGTATCACGAAATTATCACGCATAATGTTTCGGACCCATATCGATCTGGCAGACTCAAGGCCCCATCATCCCCAGACACAGCATCTCAGCATTAAAACTGCTGAGCGGATGTTGCCGGTTTTGATTTATTAATCATCGTGACATTTTAATGAAGACAAATACAGGAACGTTTTAGTCAAAAATCAGAATTGTACTATAATTAGCCCAATTTCACAGTTACTTCAGAGGAGATCACCTACCGCTGCGGGTAACTAGCGTTGCAATGTGCGGAAGTGAAAAGCGGAAGTTCTGAATTCTGTTTTCCGGTTCGAACGTTGATTGTTCCACACAGAGCCTATTCAATTTAGTGTGCTAATACGCTGGTGACACTGGGGGCGCTATGGAGCTCACGGACACGGACACCGTGGAGCTACGAGAGGCCGACTCCATGACTGAGCTGCAGCCCGGTGCGGCAGGGGAGGCCAAGCCGGAGGTGAAGTCGGAGACCATGAGGTTCGTCCTGCAGATCAGGGAGACAGCTGCCCAGCTGCAGGACAGCCTGGATGAGCTCAGTGACATCATCACCTTCATCCCAAAGGTTGAGGCCTTCAGCCTCTGAATCATCCACGTGGTTAACATATTGGCCATTTCTTTGGGGGGTTGTGCGGGATGCAAAAAAGTGCACATACACCTGCATACATTTTTGTTAATTGGTCTCTTGGCCTTTTGAGGATGCTATAGGGATGTAAGTGTAGCGCATGAATGTAAACAAGGGATGTGTAACAGAAATAGCTATAAATCATTATTATTGGCTTAATCATACTATAAACCTGTTTTGTTTTTTTTTGTCATAGAACTGTCAGGAGTTTACATTGACAAGTGGAAATATTTCTCATGTTTTAAGAATACTCTTCATAGCTATCCAGGCATGAAATGCCAAAAATGGGTTCACGTATGATGTTGAGTTTACATTTGTTTTTGTTTGTTTGTTTGTTTGTTTGTTTGTTTGTTTGTTTGTATCATATTCATATTAACAGCAGCACTAAATTGCACACACTTTTAGTGTTTTAACACTCCTCTTCACTGTAAAGTTTGAATTGTCTTGAAGTGACATCATCTTCAGAATGTGCTGCTGACTTTGTTTGCTTCAACGTTGTCCTTCATGGTTTAGCTGAAGGTAATAAATATGAGTGCAGCTACTGTATGCACCAGTCAGGTGACCACATGATATTGAACCATAACCATAACCATTGTCACCATAACCATATTCAAAAAAGAAGGGTGTACTGTATGTGCCCAGAGTTTGATATATTTGACTAAATATCATTGTAGACAGCCTAATACAGCAAGATAAAGATGTTTATGATTGTTTCTAGTTCACTGGTTAATTTTTTAACTGGACTGGAATGAATAACATATTTACTATTTGACTTTACTGGAAATGTGTTGATGAAAAGTCCAAAGTAGTTCTCATTGCCAATCTTATGCCATAAAATGATTGACCTCATGTCTCAGAGCCACTAAGCACCTTAACAGACATATTACAAGGTGTCCCTATACTTTGCCAAGCCTCTGGAACCTGAGCACAGAAAAGAGAGGTAGCCATGTTTCAGGCCCTCGGGTCTCTGTGTTAAGGTGACATGTTGATGCCTGACGTCTGTCTGAACTTGTATGTTGTGAGTATGTCTCCTAGTAGCTTCACCATTAGAATAGAATAAAAGTCAAGGCTGCTTCCCTCAATGTGTGTTGTGTGAATCTGTTTTCTTCTAGTCCACACTGAGTACAACAAACAATATTGTTATATGCTGAGAAAGAAAAAGTTGTCTAATTTACACCACTGGAGTGACCCACAGGCCAGTCTTAAATCCTAAACCACAAACAACTATGAACAGAACACAGAACTGAACGTGCCAGAAAACAAGTAAATGTTTAACTATTTCCTGGATGAATCTTCATAAAAGCTTACAGCAACACAGGGGATACCATAAAATAACCCTTAATTATCTACTGAAGTCTGTTAGATGTTAGATATATAACTGGATGTTGAGGAAAGGTACAGTTATTGTGTTTTCCACAAAATGATGGAACGTCTCTGTCTGCTGATTCTGCTCTCCTGCTGGGTGTCTGAGTCTGCTGCTGCAGCAGTGCTCAATACAGACACAACATCTGAAGCTGGAGACTGGACAGAGAATGGTAATGAGACTCAGAACTATACCCATACTGTACCACTGGTCTGTCAGCTCAGCACTTGTGAGCTCCTGCTGAGAGAGCTGGGGGCCATGCAGGAGAAGATGAGGGCCATGGAGGCCAGGCTGGAGGCCAGCGAGGACAAAGCTGCGACCATGGAGAGTGAGCTGCAGGAAAATGGGAGGGAGATTGAACAGTTAAAGACAGGTGCTGCCGGTGAGTTTGAAGTAAAACCTGTTTCCATTGCCTGTACGGCACTTACTCATACTTTCTTCAGAAATACATAAATACATTTATCCTCCCACCCCCCAGGGAAGGTATCATTCTCCGCCTTTATCGGAGGTCATGGACACATTGGCCCATATGATGTAAGCACAACTATAGAATACAAGAATGTGCTCACCAATATAGGCAATGGCTATAATCCAGCTACAGGTAAATTGGTTATGGTTATGATTATGGTTATAGTTATGGGATTTGGCAGAATTTGAAAAGCATTATAATAATAAAAGTAAATGTGTGCAGTATATTGTGTACATGCATTTTTGTAGTGAAACGGACACATATTGCTGAATTTACAAGCCAGGATGAATTGTGTATTGTGTTGTTGTAAAGGATACACTATTTGTAAATATGAATTACTCATGTGTTTATGTTGCTCCAATATCTTTTATCTTTTAGGAATATTTCTTGCCCCAGTCAGAGGAATTTACTATTTCTACTTCTGCTATCATGCTGGCCAACAGAAAGGGACAGCAATTATCTTATACAAGAATAGTGAACTCATAGCCTCAACCGCACACAATGGCCAAGAGAACAGTTCTGCAAATGAGAACGGATCTAATGGCGTTGCATTGCAGCTGGAGGTTGGGGATCAGGTCTATGTCCAACTTACTGCTGGAACGTGGGTTTGGGATGGACATTACCAAAATACTGTGTTCACTGGCTTTCTGGTCACCCATTTGTGATGTGTATGTATGTAGGTACAGTACAGTATGTTTTTATGCATCTTGAGTCAGAATGTGGTGTTTGTCAGAATATGGTGTTAATGTTTGAAAATAATTATATACATCGCAAACTGTTTATTAATATGATGAATATTAAAGACAAAGACAAAGCACAGACGGACAAACAAACCCTGATGAAAACATAACCTACTTGGCAGAGGTAAATATCTGGTCACTTGAAAAGAAAACAGGAGCAGATGCCAGGAGTAATCAAAGTGTTTATGTAAGGGATAATGTAGAACGCTGGTCATTATCGGGAAAATAAGGACCGACAGGGCGAACCGGACCCCGACACGATTCATTAATGTTTTGAACTGGAGATATGACACATATGCCTACTATATGGCAATAGCGCTGGCTTTGACACTCTTTATGATCTAGACCTGTTGGGGCAATTGCTCTGTCGCTAATTTGGAGTTTAACACGGTTTTAAACTCAAACTCCCAACTCCAGTTTAAAACCATTAAACCCCAAACAAGCGACAGAGCAATTGCCCTGTTGTTTTTGCCTTGTTTTTGCCTTTGTTTTGATCAGTTTTTGTGAGACAATGAAAGTACACATTGGGTGTGAGTTTGACAGCACATTTTGGCAACAGTGCATGCCCACTGTGGCCAGAGGGAAGTCAGATGCATAGAGTAGGCAGAGTCAGGCTGAAGTTATAGTTAATAAAATATAGATAATATAGATCAGAATTTAACAGTGGTTGCAAGTGATTGATTTATTCAATTTTATGTCACCTGATAGGTCTCGCCCATTTCAGAGTCCCCGCATTGACTTAGCCTTGCTGCCGAACTCTTAAGGAAAACTGAGCATCCATTTGAGCCAATGCAGTTTGGTTATACCCCCGTAGGGGGTTGGAGGATGTCACAATCACTTCACATCACATTTTGAAGCATTTGGGAAAAAATGGTTCCCATTCCAGTCTTTTATTTATTGCATTTTCCTCTGCTTTTAACACAACCCAACCTGATATTTTAATCACAAGGCTGCTTAAACAGCGTGACCTGAGCAATAACTTGGTGGGCTGGATCCTTAACTTTATAACAAGCAGGGCACAGAAAGTGCAAGTGAATGGCAGTCTCTTTCTGTCTGTTCATCAACCGGCTTCCCCACAAGGATGTGTGCTCTCTAACATATCTCAATGGCACTGGGCACCTTAAAAGATATTACTTGGCATCCCTATACTGTATGTCAATCCTGTGGAACCTGAGCACAGAAAGGAGAGGTAGCCATGTTTCAGGCCCTCGGGTCTTTGTGTTAAGGTGACATGTTAATGTCTGATGTGTGTCTGACTGAGCTTGTTCTCCTGTATTGTGAGTCTCCCAGTAGCTTCACCATTAGAACAAAATAAAAGTTGAGGCCGCTTCCCTCGATGTGTGGTGTGTGAGTATATTTCCTGCTCCTCAGGTCTCCTCGACCATTTTGCTTCTTAACAGTGGAGCATCAAATGGACCTACCTTTGTTTTACTCTCTGCTACCTGAACACTTTGTGACTCTTCTCTATGAAAAGTGATAAACAATATTGTACTTCCTTAAACTACTTAGTGGAAGAACAGGTCTGTGTTATTCTTCATGTTATATCCTCATAACTGATTATGTAAATTGTGACAGCATATTTAGTTGTGTTTTACTCACCCCTCTTTAAAAAATTACATGTTTTGACACACTCAACACTGAGAACAGCAAATAACATTGTTATCCACTAAGATAAATCTTCACATCCCAGGAATGACCCATGTCACATCAGTCTATAATCTAGGTCACAGATGGCTGTAAACACAGAATGCACACCAGAATGGTGTCAGGAAAAACACAAGTAAATGTATAACCATCATATCATATCCTTGATGATCCTGGAGCTCCATAAAAGCTTACAATAACATAACCTTAAAATAATACTTAATGATCTACAAGGCTTCTACGTTGGATATACAAACAGATGGTGAGGAGAGGTAGTTATTGTGTTTAAGGGAACTCTGGTGTCAACTCTGCTGTCATGAGCAAGAGTTTAGGCTTATCTTCAAGTTGTTGAGGTTTATAGCTTGTGGCTTTAATAGATTAGTGTTGCTAAAAATGGCAAACTTCCACTGGTTTTATTTTTGTGGAGAGAATGTGCAGAACTGAGCGGCAGTCATATACCGCTATGCGGTAGCCTACATCTAGCAATTGTACAACTAGTGGCCTACTATTCTAAAATAGTAGGCCAATAGTTGCATACCGGAGCTGCCTTAACTCGCTTTATAGAACAGTCCTCAGATCTGGCCATTTCTGACCACAATTGAATTTCAACTTCAGCATACCTTTACCTAACCAATAAGGACCTGACTGTCTTTCCCTTCCATCACACATGCAATCAACCTCATTGACAATCTCTACATTCCCCTGTCCTGATCAGATATTCTCTCTGTACACAGCAATACCATCTGCAACAACTTTGATGATTTCTCCCCTCTCAGCTTGTGACACAAATACAGTAGTGCTCATTCTTCATACAAGCTGCTTTTTCTAAAAGCATCCACCGCCATGGTGTCCTCTTTCTCTGTTATGCCGATGACATGCAAATGTATGTCAGTTCACAATCCAATGTTACTTTCTCTCCCCCTTGTTGTCACAGCCTGCATTCATGTCATAAACATTAGATTAATTTGATTTGAAATGTATTTAAAATTCCTCAAATAAAACACTGACTAAACTGACTAAACAGAACTCAATCTTATCTGCCCCAAATCTGTCATTATCAAACAAGATTGGTTTTAACAACATAGCAGTTAAATGGTTTGACTCATATCTGAGGGAAAGGAAGCAAGTGGTGGATGTTGGGGGTAATTTATCCCAGCCACAAACTGTGCAATGTGGAGTCCCGCAGGGGAGTGTTTTAGGTCCTCTTCTTTTTCTTTTATATATTAATGATCTTAAATCAGTTTGTTCATGTGAACTGTTTTTATTTGCTGATGATTCCGCACTAGTGTTTTCACATAAGGACAAACGCACTGTGGAATCAACCTTAAGTGTTGAGCTTTTAGAAGTCAGCCATTGGCTATCGTTTAATAGATTATCTCTGCATTTAGGAAAAACAGAGTCCATCTTGTTTGGGTCAAGAATTAAGTTAAACAAAAACCCAGGTTTTGAAATATTAGCTGGTGACTCTGTACTTATTGCTAAGGATTCAGTCACCTATCTTGGGTGTGTACTGGATAGCCAGTTGTCTGGAGCTGGACAAGCCCAGAAAGTAATTACTAAAATAAATCAACGAGTGCGTTTTCTGGCCAGAATTTCCAAGTATTTAAATAAGAAGGCTATGCTGACCTTAGCAGGCGCTATAATTCAGCCCTACTATGATTATGCCTGTTGCTCCTGGTATAATGGCCTCACTAAGTATCTCAAGAATAAACTCCAGACCTCACAAAATAAATTAGTCAGGACCATTCTAGATCTGCCCCCAAGAACTCACCTTGATCGTCATCATTTTGAGAGGCTGGGATGGCTGAGGGTGGAGGATAGAGTCTCTCAAATTGAGTTGAGCATGGTATACAAGATTGTACATGGAGATGTCCCTAAATATTTAAATAATTTCTTCAGTAGAGTGAGGGACGTTCATAACTACTCCACTAGGGGGAGTTCCACAGATTTTGTTCCTCCAAGAGTGAAATCAAAAGTAGGGAAGAACTCCTTTTTATATGTTGCGACTAGTCTGTGGAATAAGTTACCAGGTAACATTAAGGTAAGCAGTAGCTTGGATGGATTTAAACGTTCTACGAAAACATGGCTTAGAGATCAGGTAGTGTAGGGCTTGCACTTAGAATATGTATAGCTGAAGAATACTGTTAATGTAAGTGTTGTTTGTTTTTTTACAGTTTTAGTAATGCCACAGTGCCATTCTTGTCATTTTTACATCTGCTGCCACAACATCAAAGGACCACAATGGAAATAAGCTTTTAAGCTTTATTGTGTTATCCTGACTCTCTGTTTTTTTTTTTTAGATTAAGTATGTGGTATGGTATACTAAATAACTGAATCATGTATTTATTTTATATGTAAGAACTGAGAATGTCAAATAAAATCATTCATTCATTCATTCAAGACCACCTTAGTCTGGAAATGGATGTCATTCTTCCACATGCAACACTGCTCAACTCCACCCTTCATACCACCTGAGATATGCAGAATTATCGGTCAATGTATCACCTCCAGTCTTGTAGCCTAATTCCTTATTTCCTGGCATGACTTTAACCCTATTGAAGTAGAGCTGTTTCTTTTACAATCTTTATCAATACACGTGATTTTTATAACATGTCTTGATTAAGTGAAGGTTGAACAAGCTTGGTTCCACCACCCTGTTTCGCCCCAGTTCAGTTTCACCAAAACGTTGTAAAATACGGTTAATATGTAAGCTTTTCATAAAAATCAAAGCTTTCCGCAAGTCTTCCTCCTAATGATATGATAAAAGGTGTTATTACAATTAGATTGGCTAATGCTCAGTTTAATGATTAACAAATGTGTATTTATATCTGCACAAACAGACAGATACTGTAGAATCAAACATGCATTGGATCCTGAAAATGATGGGACGTCTTTCTCTGCTGATTCTGCTCTCCTGCTGGGTGTCTGAGTCTGCTGCTGCAGCAGTGCTCAATACAGACACAACACATGAAGTTGGAGACTGGACAGAGAATGATAATGAGATTCAGAACTACAGTACCCAGACTGCATCAGGGGCCTGTCAGCTCAGCACCTGTGAGCTCCTGCTGAGAGAGCTGGGGGCCATGCAGGAGAAGATGAGGACTATGGAGGCCAAGCTGGAGGCTAGCGAGAGCAGCGCACAGGAGCTGGTGTCCCTCAAGAGCAAGCTAATGGCTACTGAGGAGAAAACAGGAATCATGGAGGCAAAGCTGCAAGCATACAAGCATGAGATTGAAGAACTAAAGAAAGAAAACAGAGGTGAGATGGGAGACCTTCTGTTCTGTTCAACCACAGCTGTGTCAGATTAATGTGAATCGGTAAAAACTATAATAACAACGAGTGATAGTTTAATGATTAGCTATTAATTGTAAAATGATTTTGCAATAATAATTTGTCCTAAAAGTATGTCAAATAACTGAGGATAGAACTGAGATATTAGAATGTGAAAAAGACTTGACTTGCTTCTTCTCGCTGTCCTTTATAGTCGTGGCTTTTTCTGCCTCTGTGGGACATCATGGGCATACAGGACCATATAATGTTGAGAAAACCCTAGTGTATAAAAATGTCATCACCAACATTGGTAATGTGTACAACCCAGCTACAGGTAAACTGTTTTGTTTCTCTCTCTCTCTCTCTCTTTCTCTCAATTGAATTTTCATATAGGGCACATTAAACTGGTGGGCATGTAACCCCAGTAGACTTTTACGGAAAAAAATTGCTTGGTCTCCGGGGGCCACTTCGACACCGCGCTGGCCCCCCGAAATCCCAAAAAAGTTTTTCCTAAATAAATACCTGAACCAGGGCACTGAGGATGACCGAATGTTTATGGTATTTTACATTTAGGGACTGTACACCAATCGGCCTGCAAATGGTGCTATTCAGCGAAGGGTTGCTAGTTATTACCTCCACCAAGGAGTTTATGTTTTTATCAGGGTTTGTTTGTTTGTTTGTCTGCCTGTCTGTCTGTTTTTTTGTTTGTTTGTTTGTTCGCAAGATAGCTCAAAAAGTTATGGATGGATATCGATTAATTTTTCCCAAGGAAGAAACGAGTGATCCGTAACACTGTCTGGATCCAGGAGGCAGTTGTGTTTTCGCTTAGCGGAGGTCTGCGCTCTCTGAGTGCTTTTCTAGTTAAAAATGATACTGTCACACTAACACACACACACACACACACACACACACACACGTACACACACACACATATACTGTACACACACACACACACACACACACACACACACACACACACACACTTATACACAAAAGCAAACTCACACACACACACTCATTTATATACACATGAGCTGCAAAAGTAGGAGATATACAGTATACATAGGAATTTTGATATGTAATTGAGTTCATTAAATTTGAGATTTTTTTAATTTTAATTTATTGAAGAAAAGGCTTCTTGTGTTGTTGGAGGATGCACACATTGTAAGAAGAAGTGCATCGCTGTCTCGACCTCACCTGTCGTGCAGTGACCACATATTCTGTGTTCTCTGTGCCATGATTTTTTTGTGTCTTCCTTTTTCGATTTCCGATTTGTGGTCACTTAGCCTGTACTTGGTTAGGGTCAGTCTCTGTTTTCTATCTCTGACAGTATAGAGATATTCTGCTCATTTATATTCTCTGTTAGGGCCAGATAACATTGTAATGTGCAGTACTTTGATTTTTTGTTTCTTCTTTCCAATATTCCAATTAGGCTTCTTTATATTGTTTCATAATTTCTCTCTATTTCTCTAATTTCTCTCTCTCTCTCTCTCTTACTCTCTGAGTGTGTGTGTGTGTGTGTGTGTGTGTGTGTGTGTGTGTGTGTGTGTGTGATGAAAGGTTTTTAACACACCATATTTCTGTTTTTCTCATTTTAGGTATATTTACTGCACCAGTGAGAGGAATGTATTTTTTCAGCATTTATTATCATGCCTCAACGGGAAACGATGGACGCCTTAGCTTAAAAAAGAATGGTCAGATGCTAGCAACTGCTTCCCATGCTCGGGTTAACAGTGGGACAGATAATGGATCTAATGGTGTCACTGTGCAGATGGAAGTGGGAGAACAGGTGTACGTTATTCTTCATAGCAATACCTGGGTCTGGGATGGTATTAATCAAGACACTATCTTTAGTGGGTTTCTAATCAGCACTAACTAGTGATTCCTTTGTTAAAAATGTATCGATGTTAGTACCTTGCAAGTGGCTGATATGTGCCAAGGTTGGTAATATCAACCTTTTGTAAAGGAAAATATATATTTTTTCCCCCACCGTGTTTACCATGTTTATAGAGCTTTATACTTTAAGCGCCGCCTTTATTAGCGAGAATGATGGAATACCCCCTGGATAAAACTTAAATAACAACACAGTTGTTTATTGACATAGATATCGAGTGCTCAAAAAGAGAAACCATCAGGATAGCCGTGGTGAAAAAAGAAATGTTATGCGAGTCTGAGTAAATTAAGTGAAATACAGCAAGAAAGCAAAAGTTCAGTGTGTGCTATAGAGATAACAAAGAGTGCACATACTGCTGCCACATCTGAAATGCAATGCCAACAATGCGAATGATTTATAAAGCCTCTCTAATGTTAACACTGCTTCTTCATGAATAATAATAAAAAAGAAACAGTAGACACAAATGTTCTATCCTGAGCAGGGGAAAACCCAGTGCATTTGTTTTCATCCAAAGCTGAAGGCAATAATATACACATGAGTGCAATGTTTATCTTGCCCAGTTGTGTCAGCTGTCTTTTTAAAAAGTGTGATAAAGGGGAAGTGACCAACATATCATTAACACTTAATGATTCACTAAAGGGTTATATCAGTGGACACACTGATCAGAGAGAACCAAACGTGCCTTTGAGCCTGAACATGAAGGATCATCTATGTCTGCTGGTGGTGCTTCTCATCTGGGTGTCTGAACCTGCTGTTGCAGCAGTGCTGGATACAGACATTCCTTCTGATGCTGGAGACTGGACAGAGAATGGTTATGACATTCAGAACTACAGTTCCCAGACTGCACCACTGGTCTGTCAGCTCAGCACCTGTGAGCTCCTACTGAGTGAGTTAGGGGCCATGCAGGAGAAGATGAGGGCCATGGAGACCAGGCTGCAGGCCAGCCAGACTAATCTAGTGGTAGCAACAGGGATCATGGAGGCAAAGCTGCAGGCCAGTGAGACCAAAATAATGGCTGTGGAGACCAGGCTGCAAGCCAGCGAGACCAATCTAGGGACCATGGAGGCAAAGATACAAGCATACAAGAATGAGATTGAAGATCTAAAGGAAGAAAACGGAGGTGAGATGGGAGACCTACTGTCAACCTGTAGGCCTACTTGTTTTAAACACTATTCAAAGTACAATTATCCCACATTAATGTGTAAGTAAGGGTGACTAATTGTTATTTTTTTAAGTAGATGATTTGCTTTCTAATTGGGTTTTATTTTCACGTAATGATGACATACTGTATGAATAAGGATAGAATTGAGACATTCAAATTGTTAAAATGTGGAAAGATTGATGGTACAGCACAATTTCCCTATTTCTTCCCACTGCTCCTTATAAAGTGGCATCTCTTACAATACATTCCATGTTGCCTTAAGTGTAATAACTGAAAATGTAACACACACACGCACACACACACGCACACACACACACACACACACACACACACACACACCGGTCAAACTTCACTGAGGCTGAGCTCAGAGACCACAGCATACAGCTGGAGGAACTTGGCAAAGGTACGTTTCAGCACAGACAGGTTCAGTAGAAGTTGTTCATAATCACAGCACATGTTCTCAGACAAGCTCCACAGGGGCCTAAACTTACTGTAGTTAGAATCACTACCATTCAGGCTACAATGTTCTCTGTTGTTTACATGTAAGATAATTGCATTCAAGTTTAAAATAATGGTTTATTATGTTATTATGACTTTACAACTCCTCAAGCACTCAAAACGCTTTAAAAATGCATTCCTTACATTCACCCATTGACACACACTGATAATGGAGGCTGCCATGTAAGGCACCAATCTGCACATCAGGAGCATTTTGGGGTTCAGTGTCTTGCTCAAATAGAGATTCAGGAGGTGCCGGGCTCGAACTGACAACCTACCCGTTGCATAACGACCCCTCTACCTCCTGAGCCACTACTGCTATTTGTAATCATGAATATGAATGTAACCATACAAAGGATGGAAGAGTCCTGTTCGTTGTGTTAATTAATGAGTATTTTAGATTATACCTTTGTCTAAAATTGATTAAATATGTGTCCCTGTACACTTGGAAAGCTTGTTATTGCACTATGTGATATTATCGTAGGTAGAAGCATGACCCTTTTGACGGTTTTAGACCCTCCCCCCATAACGCTACATGCATACATTCACAATTGATGAAAAGGGGAATACACTACACTGTGTTATAATGTAGTCTATGTAAAAATGAATGATGATCAAACCATTATTTATTTTTGAATGCAGCCAAGCCCAAGGTGGCTTTTGCGGCCGCATTGGGAGATGAAGGACGAGTGGGTCCAATAAGTGTTGAATACACCCTACCCTTTAAAAAGATCTTGACAAATATTGGCAGTGCATATAACCCTTCAACAGGTAAAAACAACATTCATCTCAAGGTTCAAAACTGTGAAGTTCTTCAGTTTATTGCTGTAAGAAGCCAGTAAGTTGAAAATATTATTATGTGTGGATGACATCACCTCACCTTCAAACTTCATGTCTGTCCTTCTGTTCTTTTACAGGTGTATTTATCGTGCCGGTCAAGGGTGTCTATTTTCTCAGCTTCACATCTTTCGGACCAGGGAACACTGGAACGAATTCTTGTATGAGCCTCTTCAAAAATGATCAGCGTTTACTGTCGGCCTGTGATACAAATTCAAAGGATTCTACAGACAGCGCTGGTAACGGAGCTACCCTGCTCCTGGAAAAGGGTGACCACGTCTATATCACACTTCATAGCGGCAACATAGTCTACGATGATCATCATAACCGGAGTTGCTTTAGTGGATTCCTCCTCTTTCAGATGTGAGAAGCATGAAGACATTTTCGCATCTGTTTGCTGTGTCAAATTAATTAGTAACTCACAATATTTGAGAGCTGGATATTTAAACACAATCAGCATTCTTGACCTAGACAGGTGTCTACATAACTTGCTGTGTGGAGCATTTCTTGCATTTCAGATATATCGACGCCTTATTAAACTAATCGCCTAAGTCATTTTTTCCAACTTTTCAGGAGACACAAAAAACTAAATGCTATTTATTGACACTTTTTTTTAAAAAGGCCATACAAATTGATGACTGTTGACATAGTAATAATAATTGTAATAAATTATGTATCATAACAGATACAAAATGACTTAGGCAATTTCATGAACATGTCCATGTTGACTTAGGCAATTCCATAACTTCAACTCTGTCAAGAATAATGCAATAATCGACAAACTAAACATACTATGAATTAATGTACATCTTAAAATATCAATACACTAAATTGAAATCATTTCAATTATGTATCCCAACTCCTGTCTCCCCTCTCCCATCATCTTCATTTCTCTTTCTCTTCTTTGGGCACTTGCTTATTGATGAGGCAAATGGTGAAAGAAGTGATGAAACTCAACAGGCATGATGGGAACTTTCTTTGCTTTATTGGCAAAGAAATCTCTGTGCTGTGTATATGGGGCAGTGTCGTATGATGATACAGTGGTTTGGTGGGCTGATGTTGTCTGTAAGTAGTGTGGCTTCATGAAGGAGTGTACTCAAAAAGGAAAAGTTTAATGACTTTGCTGCATTAAGGGTTCAGATGCAAAAGCCTCTAAATCCATCTGACCACTTTTCTTTTAAATGAGCATTTTGTATCATGCTCCTATAGGGTTTCGCCTACAAATCAATATTTCAGACCAGGAAGAGAATGGTATTTAGTGAGTTCTGAAGCTTAATTATTGAATTAACGTACACTAAATGTGAAGAGCATTCACTCACCATCATCTCATTTTTGACAAAAAGTGGATTTAGAGGCTTTTGCATCTGAACTCTTTTTAGACATTATAGGAATGCTTTATTTAATTCCAGTTAAGTACCCTATTTCTTATAGCTCAAGTGTAAGAAAGGTGCTAATGTTAAGCTAAGCTAAAGGTAGCCTACATTAATGCAAGAAAAACACTACTGTAGCTTTATGGACTGACAATTAACTTGTTAGTAACTGGTAAGGATAATATGATCTAGCTGCTAGATGATCCTACAAGTACAATGATTCGTTTGAAAAGAAACAAGGACATATTAGAAGAAAACAATGTAGGCTATTTGAAACATTTTGAAAAGACAAAGTTTAGTAGCCACAGATTGTGTAGCCGCTCCATTCTGAATGATAGCTTCATGGGCTTGCTATTTCACTTATACAGTAGCCCAAGGCTGACTTAATATAATAAAAATAAAACA
This sequence comes from Sardina pilchardus, assembly GCF_963854185.1. Classification (NCBI taxonomy): domain Eukaryota; kingdom Metazoa; phylum Chordata; class Actinopteri; order Clupeiformes; family Clupeidae; genus Sardina; species Sardina pilchardus. The sequence continues at coordinate 18,067,422 of NC_085009.1, forward strand.
TAACTGATCACTATTCAGCCTATAGCCTGACCATGCTATTTCACTTATACAGTAGCCCAAGGCTGACTTAATATAATAAAAACAAAACATAACTGATCACTATTCAACCTATAGCCTGACCAATGTTATACAAATTCTCATTATACTTACCAGTTGGGTATGACCCCTGGATCATGTCAATAACTTCATCTACAGAGAACAATTTCCTTCTCCTTGTCGCCATTTTAAGACACATGTAAAATTGCCTAAGTCAAATTAACTTTGACTAAGGCAAAATTAATATTGCCTAAGTCACACTATCAAGACCTATTGATTTAGGCAATTGTAATTATTGGGAAAAAATACATGTTCTAAGTAATTTAAGATTGTATCAATTTCACCAGAGGTGGCAGGCATAAAGAGGATAAGATTTATGAAAAAAAATGAAATTTGAAAAAAAAAATGACTTAGGCGATAAGTTTAATAAGGCGTCGATATGATGGCATACCATAGAGAAATGCAGAATTTTGACACTGAATGTTCAGTCATTTAGTCAGGTAATTTTCTATGAGCCAGATGGTTCTATCTGTTTCTAGCACTTTTTCCATTCAGATCAATACTTCCCAAGATACAGCCAGTCTGAGTTGAGGTGCCAATTTTAATCCGTATTATTATTATTGTTTTTCATTAGTTTTCATTAGTCCATCTCTCAAGACCTAAACCACTATATTCAGAATTGGCGGTATGCTACATGTGTGACAAAATTTAAAGATGTCTATTGTTTGTTTCCTTAAAAAATGGAAAACATATTGTCATGGGAAATAAACGATGATCCGATGTTCTGTTCTGTTGTTGTATTTGTATTATGTAAAAATCAAAATCAAATGAATGCACGCATTAATGACATTGTGGCAGATCTAGGTAGCTTTGACTCCTGGCTAGCTAGCCTAGAGGCTGAAATATCACGTGTGCATGACACTTACAATGACCAGGATCAATGCTTTTAACTAAAGGCAGAGTGCCCTTAAAATAGTTAAAAAGTTAACAGCAGCACTAAATTGCACACATTTTTTAACACTTCTCTGTAGAGTTTGAATTTGTCTTGAAGTGACTTTAGCTTGGTGCGATGGTAGTGTAGCAGTTAAAGAGACCCTATGCAACTTTTTCATAGTCATAAAATCGCTCAGAAATCGTTGTTTTGCTTGACTGACCAGTTTCATCGAAAACAGTCATATTTCCTCCCGCCCCCAGTGTCCCTATCCGCCATTGCAACCTTGCAGTTTCTGCAGTAGACGATAGCTCCTTGTTTACATCTGGAAGTCAGAGACGCGTGAGGAACAAGAAGAACCACGCTTGCTATTTATATATTTATATATAGCCTATATATGTATAAATATACACGCTAAAGCTGTCGGGGAAGCTCTGCAGAGAACACACACACACACACACACACACACACACGTGCATAGAGATTCTGCACAAACACAGACACTGCCTCACTCGTAGGCAGCGTACACAAACATGGACTCTGAAACCACAGACATGTTCATTATGGTCAATTCTGACTCTTTGTCAACACCGGGTGGAAAGTAAACACATACCAGATATCTGCCCCTCAAGCAGAATCCACATCAGAATCCAGACAGGCACGTGTTTGGGATATATTGTTATAGTCTCGCTGAGCAATATATAGCTGTCGCATGTTCTTTCTGAGATAGCATGCAGCCCCAGGGAACAGGGAATAAATCTCGACAATCAGTGAGTATCTGTTGATTTTTTCCCCTCTACCCCAGTTTTCTGGGTAATGTGTAATCTCTTATGTGTAGTTGATGTCTGTAGATTAGACAGATCTGCTCTGTATCCAGCACTAGCTTTGCAAATAGCAATGTCCACAGACAAGGTACAGTATGTTGCATGGTTTTCATGAAAGTACAGTCTGATGTATTGAGACATCGAAGCAAGTCAGATTTGTAGTATATCTCATTCCATCAAACTACAGATCCGCTACCCGATCTGGTAAACTTACATAGAATGGTTATAGCCGATAGAAGGCCGCAAAGTGTTGTTCACCCTGTTATAAGAATTGATTTTGAAAATCAAACTATTTCACTAGGTTTTTTTTTTTTTTTGGTAATTTTAACTTGACAATAAAGAACTGAAATATTCAAATCAAATCATCAAATGCTAACTACTAACTAATCTAATGACTCAGTATTATGAGTAGGATGATTTAAGTTTGACTTAAACATCCCGTAGGCAGAATTGTAAAGATCCAGGATTTAGCCAAAAAAATTGAACGTCGACACATTTTCAGTCCCTTCCCTCTTACCGCTAAAGCCAAAAAACGGTCTCCTAAGCCCCTCCCCCCACAAGGGAGAGCTGTTCATGATAGAGTGCGGGGAAGGGGAGGGGGGAGATGCAGGGGAGGAGCAGCGATTGACACTGGGTGCCTCTCATTTGTTCTTTTATATACCCTCCCTTCCTTCCTCGATCCCCGTCCTCACTGCTCTGGATAATGATGGAGTGGCAACAATGGGATAGTCTATCCAGTGTTAGTTATAGATCAGTGGGAACGAGCCTCGGGGAACGAGCCTCGAGGACCGAGTATCGAGGATCGAGGAGAGAGTTTGAGAGCCACCCACTGTGTTAGATACCCCCTGGCCCTGATTGGAGGAGCCATTTATTTATTTTTTAAAATGACCTGCTTCGTACTTCTAATCGAACATAGGGTCACTGTCAGCAAATATGACAGGACGGTAGCTCTATAAGGCTTACTGCACCTTTAAGTGGGCACAGCCAACATGGACTCAAAATTGTCAGCTTGAGCATATTACAAAAACAAGTGTAAAAACCAAAAACTATTAGCGGAAATTTGTTCCCAGAATGTTTACGGTCACATTCGACCAATTGACAATTCTTGTCTCCCAAAAATATTATGCATTTATTTTGACTATATGAGGCTCTGGGTGCCTCTCATTTGGGCTTTTATACGTCCTCCCTCGCTCCTTGGGCCTCGATCCTCACTGATCGACATAAAGAATGATGGGGCGAAAACAATGGGATAGTCTATCCAGTGTTAGTTATAGATCAGTGGGAACGCCCCCTCGAGGATCGAGCATCGAGGAGGCATGTTGAGAAGCACCTTATATGATTTTGTTAACACAGGGCATCTGTACACACAAAACATTTTTTGATAATTTTCAGAACAGTTTTGGATGTTTTATTTAGGTTTAGAACACCCATGTAGCCTAGAAATCTAGACGCCCCTATACAGTAGCGTTAGGTAAATGAAGCCATATAGCTCTTCTATTAGGAGGTTTACTACTTAATCTGAGCTACCTTACCCAGGTTTGTCACTAAACCACATACAGTACATGGAATACTCCCCAGAACAGAGTTGGGAAAAGCAACACAAACACACTGGGACATAACATTGTATGATGAAATGCAATTAATGTATGTTCAGCGGTAGGCATGATGAAAAAAAAAGAAAAAAAAAGTTGTTTCAAAATAAAAGGAGAGCACCAATCTGGTGCTAAGCAGTCGATCCTGCTACAAATGTATATCATGCTCAGCTGGATCAGCTGTATGTTTTAAAAGTGTGAGAAGGGGAAAGTGACCAACATATCACCAACTCTTAATGATTTGATTTACTGAAGGTTTATATCAGTGGACACACTGAACAGAGACAACCAAACGTGCCTTTGAGCCTGAACATGAAGGGGCCTCTATGTCTGCTGGTGGTGCTTCTCACCTGGATGTCTGACCCTGCTGGAGTAGCAGCGCTGGATACAGATATCCCCTTTGATGCTGGAGACTGGACAGAGAATGGTTATGATATGCCGAACTACAGTTCCCAGACTGCACCACTGGTCTGCCAGCTCAGCACCTGTGAGCTCCTGCTGAAAGAGTTGGAGGCCATGCAGGAGAAGATGAGCATCATGGAGGCAAAGCTGGATGCCAGTGAGACCAAAGTAATGGCCATGGAGACCAGGTTGAAGGCCAGCGAGACCGAAGCGTTGGTTAGAACAGAGATCATGGAGGCAAAGCTGCAAGCCCACAAGAATGAGATTGAGGAACTAAAGGAAGCAAACACAGGTGAGATGAGGATGAAGGTCTGTGTAACACTTTGCAGTGCTTTGTTCTATTTGCAGAATTCACAAGAAAAAAATGAAAAATGGGTTCAAAACTTTCATTATCCATCTTTCAGACTACTCAGCAAATGGACAATTGATGCTATTTTTAACTTTTGAGTGTGGTCTTTGAAACGGTAAATAATGAATTTGATACAAAACTAAAATTGAGTCCATTTTCCAATTTTTCATTTCTGCATCGTGGTTGGACTGAACCAAACGCGCCAAAGGATGTACGGATGGCGCCTCTTGCCAGTTGTAGAGAAAGGCTATACATGATACAGATAGAGTTATCAAGTCAAATTCATGCCAAGTGACCTCCAGACGTACAGTAGGCCTATATCTACCAGACCCACTGGAGGCGATTGAGGACCGCTCAAATCCTCAATCCCTGCCCCCTCAATGGTTAGACTTCACAGACCTTCAGATAGCCTAACTTGTCACTTGTGCACTTGTTGCAATCTCTGCTGCTGGTGGTGGTGGGGGGTTCTATGCAGGGTCGGTGATGCTTTGATGCCGCCTATGTAGGCCTATACGATTGCATTTGTTCACGGTTGTTGTCGGTTTGAATAGATGTGAGCAACCCTACCCATGAACAAAAACCTGCTGCAAGACTCCCTCTACCTCCTGATCCACTGCCACTATTCATAATCACAAACATGAATGTTCATTGACTTAAATAATAAATATTTTTAAATGATATCCCCTTTGTCTAAAAAGGTCTCTTTTGTACACTTGGAACGTTTGATAATGCACTACTAAGTAATGTTATTGTGGGTAGGAGCATGACCCCTTTTGACGGTTTTAGACAAAATGGGTACCCCCATAATGCTACATGTGTACACTATAATAGCCTAGTTGCACAAAAGGCTCTTCCTGTACACACATTTATTTCCGGTGGAAATTAAACTGTTGTAACGGCATCTTCTGTTACATTATGCTCGTTAAATCTTCCACTCTGACACTAAATATCTTGTTCAACTAATAATAACAATTTCAACACATATAAATCTTTCTTTGTCGTAACGTGCTGATGCCCAGGTGCAGCATCCAACCGGGTCCGTGTAGACACTAATTGCATTACCAATAGCGACAGGCTCAAACACACCTGGCTCCATCAGAAACACACGAGCGTACAGAGAGCCTTTCCTGCACGTAGCCTATTGATCAAAAGGGAGTACCCTGTGTTGGAATGTAGTCTGTGATGATCAAACCATGATTTATTTTTTCATGCAGTCAAATCCCAAGTAGCTTTTGCGGCCGCATTAGGAGATGGAGGACATGTGGGTCCAGCGATGACTGAACACACCATACCCTTTCAAAAGATCTTAACGAATGTTGGCAGTGCGTATAACTCTTCAACAGGTAAAGACAACATTCTTCTTTCCAAGCTTCGAAGCAGTGACATTTTCTAGTTTACAGCTGTAAACTTTCATTATTATGAAGTTGATGAAATTCTTCTGTGTGGATGACATCACAACACCTTCAGACCTCATGTCTGTCCTTCTGTTCTTTTGCAGGTATATTTATCGTGCCGGTCAGGGGTGTCTACTATCTCAGCTTCTCGGTTTTCACAACAGGGCACACTGGATATGCACCCTGCGTGAGCCTCTTCAGAAATGATCAGCGTTTACTGACAGCCTGTGATAAAAATTTTGATTTGTCAAACAGTGCTGGAAACGGAGCTACTCTGCTCCTGGAAAAGGGCGACCACATCTATATCACACTTCATGCCAAGGGCATGATCTTCGATGATTATCATAACCGTAGTTGCTTCAGGGGATTCCTCCTCTATCAGATGTCAGAAGCATGAAGACATTTGTGTCAGAAAATTCCCAGAGATACATTAATTTCCACAATTAATTTGAAATTCACAAATCTTTCAAACACTATCAGCATGCCTGACCTGCTCAGGTGTCCACAGAACTCACTGTGTGGAGCATTTCTTCCATTTCAGATGTATAATGACAATAAAATGTTCTTCAAATTCACCCACCCACTGAGATTGATTGATTGATTGATTGATTGATTGATTTCATTTGACCACTTTGTTACCAGATATGATTCAACTTTGCACCATAAAAAAACTAAACAAAGTCAGGATAATGTCCTTGAAGAAGGTCCAATAAGAACGCAATGGTCAAAGACTTCTGTACATGCAATGACTAGACAACCGTCACACACATGAGAGGTGCTGACTGTTCAGAAGGTAAGCCACTGATGTCATCGGATGCTATAATGGCGCATTATGCCGAATAGGAGGCGGAGATAAAAAAAATTATCTTAGACTGATCCGTTTGCTGTACTCACACCGGATTTTGGAGTGCATCCGGCCCTGGTCCAGTTTGGATCAAATTGATGTCTGGGTCTGATAATCCTTGTTTCATCAGTGGGGAGACCCAAGGTCAAACTAGGACCAAGGAGCAAGACCGGAGCACTCAATACCTTTCAATACTTTTAATGGTGCAAAGTGACTAACAGGGGAGCTACACCAGGCGCGTAACTGAAGCGTTCTGTTCGCGAAGCGTATGCTGCAGCAGTTAATAATCACGACAATCAATGGAAGTAGCTACACCAGACGCGACAGTGGCGCATAGATTCTAAAAAAATAGACCAGTCTTCTAAAATGGGTTTTACGCATCGCGAACAGAATGCTTCAGTTACACGCCTGGTGTAGCTCCCCTGTAAGAAGACACATGGACGTTGAAAACACACTTTGCACCATTAATAAAAGCATTGAAAAGTATCGAGTACTCCGGTCTCGCTCCTTTATCCTTGTTTGACTTTGGGTCTCACCTCTGATCCCTGTGTCCTGTTCCGCGAGCACCAACAAAGGCTGAAGCGCAAGTGACCCCCGTTAATCATTGTTTCATACTTTCTTATTTCCCATCCTAATTATTATTACCTCCGCCAAGGAGGTTATGTTTTCATCGGGGATCAGCGTCTGTCTGTCTGTCTGTCTGTCTGTCTGTCTGTCTTTTAGCAAGATAACTCAAAAAGTAATGGATTCCGTCGGGATTCCGGAGCCGTTTATGTGTTTCGCTTAGTGGTGTAATGGCATGGTAATTTTCCTGGACCGTTTTACTGAAGGTAAAAGTGGCTGTAAATTTCACGAACATACTATTTCACTCCTAGCCTGGCTAACGCCTACCACTTCTCAAATGAGACGTGGTCTGGCAACCAGACGTTCATTTTCTCGTATTTGAAAAAAATGCCCAGATCCATTCATTGGGCGCCACGGATGTCTATCAAATGCGCATATCAACTCGTCGAACGAGGACGCATGAAGTGCCCCCGCGCGTTCATATGCAACGCTAAGGGCTGCCATTGACATCAGTGTAAATCCTTTGGTGTCGAATGCAGACGCAAGAAGGCAACGGAAACTTCTCGGATGTTCTGTGATTGGTTACCAAGATCAGGCGAAAATTTGGGTGTTAGTGTCCAGACTGCCTTAGCAGCGTGAAAGAAATCACCGCGCAAGGCAGGATGGGAACACCCAGGCTATTTCACTCCACTAACTAAGACCTATTCGGACGGGATTAGTTTTATGGGGTGACATGAGGTAAAGTAATAATTACCAGGGAATTTAGTCCCGTCCGGACGCGGCATGTCATTAAACATAACGGAGTATGTCCGTGAAATTTACAGCCACTTTTACCTTCAGTAAAATGGTCCGGGGAAAATACCGTAGGTAATATTAATCCCGTGCGAACGCGACCCTCTGTAAAGATGTCTGTAATATTTCATCACATCCTGATTTGAAAACAATTCCACCCACGTTTTCCAACATGGAGGCGCTTGACGAAGCAATAGAATTTGCGGGCCGTCAAAGCTCAAAAATAGGCTCGTTCACAATGAGCTGCGGCTGACTTAGGCTGGCTAAATACGTCAACGAGAGCTTGAGTCTTAGCGGGTGGGGCGAATATCAGACGCAGCTGGCCCCGGACAGTCCAGCTGAGCTGCCGTGTGCCTGAAGTTACTCGCGGGAGACCTCGCGGGATTTTGTATTAAATACAGTAAAACTTTTATTCTTACTCATTAAAATGAGCATGATGACTGACGAAATAAATTGATGTGATATGTTTAAATAAACCACTGTTGTCATACAGTTAACAGGCCTGCATTGTAGCACATTAATTAAATATCAAGTGTTTTCCGTGTGTACTGTATCTATTTAACCAACAGCATAAAATAGCAGAATATCCTCACGTTTTCAGTAGGCTAGCCTACCGCTGTTCCAGAAATCATAAATTGGGGTGGGTTTCAGCCTGTGCAGTCGCTGAAAAATTGACTGCGCTAAGGAAAGGCCGACACAGACGCCCGCGATATTTTAAGGACATGTGACATGATGTCATGGTGGTAACTCCCACTGCGTCTGGAAGAAGTCGGACATGATTTCTAACCAGTTTGCATTTCGTCTGTCCCAGTATGCATTGTGTTTAACCCAGCATGCATCACATCAAGTCAGATCTGCGCAGATTTCCGAGAAGTCAAACGCGCCTAGTATCGCCAAGGCACATGTGATCTCGTGAAGTGCTGTCCCAATCTGAGCCCATGTGACCTCACACACTCACTCACTTAGCACCTGACGTAACATATCACGTGCACGGCGACGAAGATGTGACGACAGAACGTAAACGTAGTTACTCCTCCCATGTCAAATAAAATGACCAATCTGCCTTTTTATGGAAATAAATGGATATATTGGTATTAAACTGCTGTTTCCTGCCACCTCCTTCTCTCAACACCACCAATCCAGTGTCGCACCTCCCACAATAGACCTCTGAAGTTCGCCTACAAAAAGGATCCAAAGCTGCCATTTTTGCCCATATAAGGAGAGCCGGGAGTTAATTGAAGCTAACTGCCTATGGCAAGTTGCATTGCAAGTTAGCTCTGGGGTAGCAAAGATCAAAGTGTGCCGTCTTCACCTTCCGGAGATCACAGTATCCATTAGACGGCAGTGGACAAAACTGTGTAGCGAAAAACGTCTGGATTTCCAGTGTCATCATCCCCGGGTGAGTTTAACAGGTGCGATAATTGAAAATCCCCATGTTATTTTCCCATAGAAAAAATCTCAAGATACCGGATCTCCTTATTTGGGCAAAGATGGTAGCTTTTTTGTAGGCGAACTTCAGAGGTCTATGTGGGGTGGCCGCCTCGGCCCCAAATACAATCCATGTTTATAATTGACTAAGTTAGGCTACTAAATGCAACTAGGATATAATTTAAACAGGCTGTTATGACAGAGATGACTCCCTGTACGAAGTGTATGTGGGTGTGAGTCTGGGCAATTTTCTCTGCAAAACAGAGAAACAGAGTTATAAAGTCAGCTGAATGTCACAACATAGTCATAAAACACTGATAACATGAATGCAGTCATTCATTCTTTGTTTTTGGTAGTGATCATTGTCCATGTGTTCATTTACGAACCCTCCCCTAAGAATATAAATAAGGAAACGAAAGCAACATCCACTCAGACTTATTTGAAGAAAATGTCAAGGCTTTGGTCGACTACACTGCAGCTACTGCTGCTACTCGCCATACCGTTTATACTGGCCACCAGCAATGAGGAGGAAGTGCCACAGCACCAGGCTAATGTGATCAATACCCATTCATGCTATCCAGACATGTGTGCTATCCTAGCAGAACTCAGTTCCATACAGACCAGACTGGCATTAGCAGAGGCAGAGGTGCAGGAGCTGAAGAGGGACAACACAGGTAAGACTACCTCTTTAAGCACTAAGAGATGCTCAATACCTTGAATGAGGAGGGTTAGGCTGTGCTCATCTTGCCTCTTGTTTGTTTTCAATCTGTATATACTCACTGTAACCCCAAACAGTCAATACACTGTCAGTACATCTGGACCAAAAATGTAAGTCAATGTAACTCAGTTGTTATGAACTAGGCCAATGTAATGAATTCTTTACCAGAAATTCTTAAATTATCGAACACGTTTGTTGACAATTGCCTTTAGTGATATTAGCTAAAATACTATTGCAACATTTGACATGGATTGTGATTGTGCTAAGCTTTGCTGGTAAGTAATCTGTTGTCAAGTCTGTTGGAAAAAAATAAGATAACTATTTTATATAAAACTTTCAAACACACACACACACACACACACACACACACTTTAACACTTTGAGTACCATGCTAAACAGTGGCTAGTTTTCATCAAAATCCCTGTTTGTTTTCTAGAAATATGCCTGTAAAGTTTCCAGGAAGTGATCTAGCGAGACCTGGCTAGACTGCCACCTAGGGATATACCCATAAAAATGGCCTGGTTTTGACCTGATGTGCACGTGTCACTGATTCGACCCAAATTGGGATTGATCAGTATCACCGTCGGGATTCTGGAGCCGTTTATGTGTTTCACTTAGTGGTGTAATGGAATGGTATGGCCGCGTGGTGGCGATCTGAATAGTTTAGGTTCAAATATATGACAACCTAGGAAGAGCAATACAGGCGGAGGTCTGCGCTCTCTGAGTGCTTTTCTAGTTTTAAATGTAATATTGTGTTTTTGGCACTCAATGTGTAAAGTAAGGGGTAACGACCGCTGAAACATTGATAGCCACCTTTCCAGACAATCAGAAAAGAGTCTTCTCTCTGAGTGATAATGACATACAGTATTTCTTTGTAGTTCAAGCACTAGAGATTCAAGCTCTGAAGCACCGGTCAAACTTCACAGAGGCTGAGCTGAGAGAACACAGCAGACTACTGGAGAAATTTGGCAGAGGTAGCGTACTGTTCAAGCATTTACCATGATGCGTTAGGGCTCTCTCCGTTTCTCACATGTATTTCTGTCTTTTCCAGGGAAGGTAGCGTTCTCTGCCTCCATTGGGGGTAGGGGGCACACAGGCCCATATAATGTAGAGACAACTCTAAAGTACAAGAATGTGTTCACTAACATAGGCAATTCCTATTACCCAGCCACAGGTAGGCCTTAGCTAAAATGAAATGTTTGTAAAAGTACATATTGAACATATGTCAACAATTTCTGCTGAGAAACATGAATAAATATAACTAAATATGTACATGCAAGACTTAATTTTAGTGTACATGGAATTATAAGGAGGGTGATCTATGAATTAATTATTAATGTATTTATTTTGTTCTATATCTTTTATCTAGGAATATTTGTTGCTCCAATCACAGGAATTTACTATTTCCACTTCTGCTATCATGCTAGCCAACAGAATGGAGCAGCAATTGCCTTATACAAGAATAGCACATTGGTAGCCTCAGCCTCAAGTCACGATACGGACACCACTAGCCCTGAGAACGGATCGAATGGTGTTGCATTGCAGCTGGTGGAGGGGGATCAAGTCTATGTCAATCTACGAGCAAACACTTGGGTTTGGGATGGACCATACCATGATACTGTGTTCACAGGTTTTCTGGTCAACCATTTCTGATGCAAACAAATAGCTCACACTATTTCATTTCATTATTTGAAAACACATATCTTGAGATGTTTGTCAACAAGAGTATGTTAGAAAATATCTTGCACAAAATGTAAAACTAAAAATTTTATGAACCACTGTAATTCAGAATGAGTCATACAACAATGTAATTAGCCCAGATAAATAAGCTGTAGTCTAAAAAACTATTTCTAGGCTGAATCAAATTAATAAAATGTCTCATGCATCATTGATGCAAGAGCGTTTCTTAGCCACTAAACTCGCTGCTTGTCGGCATCTGAATCTATGTGGTCAATCCATTCATTTCTGATTATCTGGGGTGAGACTGCACACCTCACTCACCTCCCTCATCTCCTCATAATAGCTTGGTTAATAGACCTCTGAAGTTTGCCTACAAAAAAGTTACTTTTGCCCGAATAAGGAGATCCGGTATCTTGAGATTTTTTCTATGGGAAATCATCACAGCATCACAAAGTCCCCAGGTGTCCCAGGTGACTCAGGTGCAATCTCGGCCAGTGGTCATTTCCAGATCCCACCCCCATCTCTCTCGCCAACTCATTTTCTGTGACTCAACTGTCCTCTGCATGAAGGGATACCATCCTCCCATCTTGCATTATGAGGTCTTGTTGAAAAACATTTGTCAGGAACAACATCGCAAGTCCTTTTTGCAAATACAGTACACTGAAAAAAAGAAATAGCTGGATTTACTTGATTTTATCATTTGCATTGGTTGCACATGAATCAACTTGCAAACTACTGGCACTACTATTGCTTGTTGTCTATGGCGACTATTTTCAGATGCTGCGTACGATATCACTGCGCCTATGGTACGTTTGCAAGTTGCCTTGATTATTACGCCAGATGAGAGTGTAGTTCCATGTCAAATCAGCCTAGAAAAACGCCAGGTTTCATTTTCAGTTGGTCTTATTGCACTTTCTAACTTGAGAGGAGACACGTTTTAAATGGGAAAATTACCAGAAATCTTAGTCACTTTTAAACATGAAGCTAGCAGGCGAGAAGCTAATGGTCTAATCCGATTCAATGATCTATGCTAGGCTGAAGCTAAAAGTTGTATCGCCAGACTCACAGAATGGCTGGATGAACGGGAACAAGGTAAATATCGATTGTTTTGCTCGAGGGGAGGTGGAAAATGAGCGTATTTCCAAAAATGGCGGAATATCCCTTTAAAGGCATATATATACACATTTTTTTCCCTTCTTTTTTAAAGCCAACTCAATAAAATACCTAGGCACGATAATGGCATTGTATAACATTGTGCTTAGGGAATTAGTTTGCAGTATGTTTTTATGAAGAAAAAAACTACAATCTTTGCTGAATTACCTTTTATGTAAATGATTGAAATCTTGGATGAATGATTTGTATTGATGAATGACTGTAAAGTGAAAGGTACTGAGCTGATTTAATAAAGTTTGAAAATGTTTTCCCCAAAGTCTTTGAGTACTGTATTTTCCGGACTATATGTCGCTCCAGAGTGTCAGTAAGTCTCATCAGTAAAAAATTGCCTCTTGAAAAGCAAACAAAACAACGCACTGTTGCACTGGACGCATTTAATTCGAAATTAATTTAACAAAATCCATGATCAAGAACAGACAGAGACTACATTGAAGAAAAAGAATCACTGGTTTCACATGATTTTATCATGTACAGTGGTTACACATGAATGTATGTGCCCAGAGTTTGATATTTAACATATTTGACTAAACATAACAGACGGCACAATACAGCTATTGTTTTTAGTTCACTGGTTAATTTTCAACTGGACTGGAATGAATGACATCATATTTATTATTTGTCTTTACTGGAATTGTGTTAATGAAGTGTCACGTGTAGTTCTTATTGCCTGTCTTATGTGCCGTAAAATGATTGACCTCATATCTCAATGCCAATAGGCACCTTATCAGACATCTCTTACCTGGCATCCCTATACTGTATGTCTGCCAATCCTCTGGAACCTGAGCACAGAAAGGAGAGGTAACCATGAGTCAGGCCCTCGAGTCTCTGTGTTAAGGTGACATGTTGATGTCTGATGTGTCTTTGAACTTGTTTGAGTGTTGTGAGTCTCCAAGTAGCTTTGTGATTAGAACAGAATTTTAAAGAAGAATCCGCACACTTCAAGTCTTTGTGCAAAATCTTCGCCTCTGCCTGATGAAGGTCTAACGACCGAAAGCTTGCACTAAGTTAAGTTTCAAATTTCTGGCAATATTTTCTGGTGAATTTATTTGTTTCCCATAAAGTTTGCTGCAAATCTGCCGCAAACATTTATCTTTTGTAAGGGTGAGTTTGCGGCTGCAGCAGCAGTGCTCAATACAGACACATCTGAACATCTGACATTGGAGACTGGACAGAGAATGATAACAAGACTCAAAACTACAGTACCCAGACTGCACCAGGGGCCTTTCAGCTCAGCACCTGTGAGCTCCTGCCGAGAGAGCTGGGGGCCATGCAGGAGAAGATGGGAGCCATGGAGGCAACGCTTGAGGCCAATGAGAACTTTTGTTACTCCAGGTGTCTCAAACATTTTTGGGAATGAGGGATACCTGAAGGACCCGAAATCATTTAATTGGCTCCATACCTGTACCTGCTAAATAACAATAAAATCTAATCTAATTGTATCTAATCTAATCTAATCTAGCAAACGTAAACAGTCTATATCAATTCTGAGATCACTTGTTGCATGCTTTCACCAACGCTGACACAGAAATTAAACACCTTGACAGTAGCCAAGCTTGTGCATAGCCAAAGCCATACATTTTCCATGCTGGAAAAATAAGGAACTGCAACCTTATTTCAGTGTCTAAGCTCTCCATTGACAGCTATAGTGGTTCTCATATGCATTGTTGGATTTGTTAGATCTTGCAAATAACACTTGAGATCTCGCAAATCAAAATCATTGTTTGTCCCCAATACATCGTTTTCTTTGTTTATTGTTTCTTCCATGTCACATTTTTGGCTCCGCAGATTTGTTTATGTGCTTGTTTTTGATTCTGTGAGTGATAAACTGTTGCTTGATTGCACCTTTTCCCAAACAAGTCATAAAAATCTGTTGATATTTAAACTTATACTATAAATGTTGTTAATATGTACTGTAACCTGTCCTATTTATTTATTCTTTTTTTTAACAGTAGCTCCTCCTTAGGTGTTTACCTTATAAAACTTTGGAGGAGATAGCATCCTCCACTAAGACTTTGAAATCTGTATGAAAATGTTGAGACCGTGGCTGACTGCTCTGCTGCTTTTGGGGTCGGTGACTCAGGTCCTCGGCGACAATGTTACCAGTCAGCAAGACGATGCCAACGCAGTGCAGGCCGCACAGCACCAGGCTAACCAGACCAACCCACGCATGTGCCATCCAGACATGTGTGCTGTCTTGACAGAGCTCGGGGCCATTAAGGCCAGACTGACCGCTGCAGAGGACCACGTGCAGGAGCTGAACAGAGAGAACACTGGTAAGACTGATGAGTCCATCATCAATGTCCAGCAAAATAGGATGGCATCTTTTATATGGCATCGCTTTCTGACTTGAAGTAGACCTTTTAAACTTTCCAGGGGCAATTTTGAGCCTACACACTGTAATTTCAATAAACAGAATATCTTCAAAGATATAGAATAGAAGAATAGAATAGAATAGAATATATACTTTTTTGATCCCGTGAGGGAAATTTGTTAAACAAAAATATATGTTAAAATGATAACTACACAGACACTGCTGCTTGGAGGAGGCATATGAACTTACAGTATGTAGGATGAGGGAGGGGAATAATAGGGTTGAAAACTCTGTTTACTACAGTGGAACGCACAAAGGACACACTATCGTGATACATTTGTTTGATAACAACATGATTAGATGTACAGTACTGTAGGTGTGCCATCCTCACCTTTGTTCTGTATTGTCTGCATTGTATATAATCTCTATTGCCTGTATTGTGACCGATTTAGTGAACGATACAGTACAGTCTACTTTACTCTGTGTATGTCTCATCTCTCATGATTGTTTGTTATGTTTTACATTTCTAAGCACTATTAGTGCACCTAACAGTTGTCACGGAGCGTCTGAACAACACAAACAGGAAGTTGGGGCAGTTGATGTCAATGAACTCCACTCTTACTGCCCTGCAAAGAAAAGTAGCAGGTACCCAGACTGTGTGTGTGTGTGTGTGTGTGTGTGTGTGTGTGTGTGTGTGTGTGTGTGTGTGTGTGTGTGTGTGTGTGTGTGTGCCCTGCAAAGAAAAGTAGCAGGTACCAGGACTGTGTGTGTGTGTGTGTGTGTGTGTGTGTGTGTGGTCCAACCAATTTATAGTTGTGTAAAGGAACATTTTTGGTGTAATTTTTTGTGATAATTTTAAAATGTCACTGTCTAAAAATGTGCAATGCTATTCAGCATACCAAGGCAAGTGACATAGTACAAACATTTTCTTTCAGCAATGGTGTCCCTCTATGAGCACAGGCAATACAGAAAAAATGGAAAAAAGGTTCGCACACTTCGCAGACTTATGATCTGAAGAAAACCACACGGTCGAAACGTCATTTTGTGCTAAAGAAAAGAAAATAAAACCAAAAAGAAGGATTTCAAGTGTGCAAACCTTTTTCCATTTTTTATGATTTACCCTTGTTCTGCACCTTGACCTGGGATGTGCACAAACTTTTTTTTACTATATACTACCACAGGCAATACAGAGACATGTAAATAATAAACAGACCATACAGACAACGTACATTTTATTGACATATCAAGTCCAATTCAGACCATTCAAGAGAGACAATGTGCATAAAGAACCATGTGATAGTGTATAGGAAAGTGATGTAGAGATGAAGCAACATGAAAGACAGACCTACACATACTGTCCACACACCCACACACACACACACACACACACACACACACACACACATTTAATACAGACATGTTTATCCAAATCGACTTATGTATATATGTCAATAATACAGGCCTGATAGAGTTCAGGCGTGGTGCCTGAATTCAGGCTTGAGCTTGGCCACGTACGATGTCAAGAAAGGCTATTCTCTCTTTTGTCTTTGAATGAATTTGATCATTTCAGACACAAGTAATTTCCTGCCTATCAGCCCTGATAATATTACAAGGCCCATTGTATCTATAGTAGTCCCCCCCCCCCCCCCCCCACACACACACACACACACACACACACACATACACACACACACACACGCACTCACGCACACGCACACACACACACACACACACTCTCTATAATCTTTCCTCTTTGTAGTTCAAGGACTAGAGATCCAAGCTCTGAGGTACCGATCAAACTTCGCTGAGGATGGTCTGAGAAACCACAGCGTACTGCTGGAGGAACTTGGCAGAGGTACGTTCAAGTTCAACACACAGCCTCTGTGCAACTTTTTATTTACTGCACTGGTTCTCCAACATATGGGGTCCTCCTGCCTCTCCATTACAGTTTTTTCCAATCGTTTACACACAATTTTGAAAACAGGGCTCTTTTTGTCAAAACATATCACACAATTAGCCAAACACCACACCCAATCAGCAGAACATATCAGATTGTTAGCAAAATGGAATATTTCTGTCAAAACAATAAACACATTGATAAAACCTTATACTGTTCTCATATCACTAACACATTCTTTGAATGATTCTACACTGTGTCCATCTTATACACACCAACACAATAAATTCAAAACACATCTGTAAAAACCCTCTTCCAATATATAGATCTTATTCAGACATATTGTTTGAGAGCATTAGGATAATTTAGATGACAAAAATATTTTGATGAACCCTCATCAAGCAATGCACAAAACTGATGCTGCAGGCAATATTTCTTTCTTTCACTGTACCATATGTTCAGTTACAGTGACAAGTCAATCAACAGAAAATGGCAAAATTATAGTTCTTGCTACTGTAAAGTGTAGAAAAATAAAAATCTGTACACAAACAAAAAGTACTGTACACTTACAGTCTCTGAAGAAGAACTAAAGCAACAATACAAACAAGTAACAATACTCTAATCATCTCTCTGTCTAGCTGGATCAGGCCATAAGAGTTCACCACATCACAGGCTATGGGTGCCTCTCATTTGGGTTTTTATACGTCCTCCCTCGCTCCTCTGGCCTCGATCCTCACTGATCGACATAAAGAATGATGGGGCGAAAACAATGGGATAGTCTATCCAGTGTTAGTTATAGATCAGTGGGAACGCCCCTCGAGGATCGAGCATAACACATGAGTGCTGCGTTTTCAATTTTGCACATGTGTGCTTACACACCTGGTGGATGTGATCATTCAATTTGTTCATTAGTGTGGTCATTGGCAAGCCAGGGCTTTATAATGAGAAGGAAGTACCTAACAATCTTTATCTGTGTCTAAGGTGTGAAAATGTGTTTTACGTTTTGACATTCACTGTGTGTAATGTTTCGCAAAAAGTGTGAAGCTGAATTTGTGCTTACTGTTGTACTACTCTGCGCAGGCGTTTTGCTTCTTAAGTGTTAAGTATTGTTAACTGTCTGTTAATCTTAATTTTAGTGTGTAAACGATTGGAAAAAACTGTAATCAATTAGATATAGGCTAGTAGCTCTCTCTACCCTGAGCGTGCCTTATTGAAATCAAAAGGAAAAGTTGATGTGTCAAGGGAAATTAGATGGGTCATCTCATTATAACAAACAATGTTTGAAAACATACAAAGAAGAACCTAGAGTTGTACGGAGACTCCTGAGAAAACATTAGCTACACTGTTAAATCTAACAGATATCCTTACTTGAGATGTTTAATATAAGTACAACTCAGTTTTGATTTTCATGATTTTGTTTTTTGAGATTATTTGCCTAAAATGAGTGTAATTTAACGAGATGGAAAAGAAAACATGCACATTTAAATCAAGTAGTTTTGGTGAGGTTTTGTAATTATGTTGTGTAGTCATATATCAGAACCCTGAGATACATCTTCATATACAGTGCTGGCCAACCACCAGTGGTGCACCGGTTTGGTCACAAGAAGTCCGAATTTGCCCGACCTGACTGCATCTCGGATTGCGGATATTTATTAGGAAAAAAATATACTGACCCACAATCCGACCTGCATCAGCAGCACAATGAAATGTATGCCTAGCATGTCCAAGGAACCAAGGAACATTATAATCAAGGAAGCTTTACTGCTGCTCACATTTCGTTCTTGAATTTACTCTGTCCATAAAAGTGTGTACTTTGTCTTTAATGGTATATATTTATTTTCAACCCAGCCAAGCCCAAGGTGGCTTTTGCGGCAGCGCTGGGAGACGGAGGACAAGTGGGTCCCTCGGATGTTGAACAGACTCTACCCTTTCAAAAGATCTTAACAAATATTGGCACTGCATACAACCCTTCAACAGGTAAAGACACCATTTCGCTTTCCAAGCGGTGACAGTGTCAACTGTAAGTATTATGTTGATGAAATACTTCTGTGAGAATGACATCACCTCACCTTCAGACCTCACTTCTGTTCTTTTAAAGGGGTATTTGTCGTGCCGGTCAGTGGTGTCTACTATATCAGCTACTCAACTTTCACATCAGGGAACGCTGAAAATAATGCTTGCACGAGCCTCTTCAGAAATGATCAGCGTTTACTGACAGCCTGTGATCATGCTTCTGCTGAGGACTCTACAGACAGTGCTGGTAACGGAGCCACTCTGCTCCTAGAGAAGGATGACCACATCTATGTCACGCTCCACCGCACATCCATGGTCTATGATGATCAATTTAACCGGAGTTGCTTTAGGGGATTCCTCCTATTTCAGATGTGAGATAAGACGAGATGAAATGAAATGAAATCCCAAAGACAAATTGCTTTCCACAATCTGCCAAATAAATCAGTCAAATAGAATTTTGGTTACATTCATCTGTGGCTTCAGAGAGAGCTGAACATCATTGTTCATAACTGATCTGGACAGGTGTCCTTCTCCTCACCTAACTCACCAGTTGGAGTCTCTCTAGCACTATAACTCATTGTTATCATCTCAGCATGTGTAATATGACTACAAGTGGATACATCTGATAGTGAAACATGTCTAATCTAAGTCACCCCTCCGCCCCTCTTTTGGTATGTGCTGTATTTCTCTGTTTGTCTTTTCAAACGCACCTCCAATAAATAATCTGCTCAAACACCCCTGCATTGTATTTAAGCTCCCCTGAAAATAAAGTAACTGTGTACAGATCAACCCCAGGTGGTGTTCAAAAAAATATCTACTGTATAGCAACTTGTACTGTGGTATGGCAATTAAGTATATTGAATCTTATAATCTTTGTTTACAAGAAAGATGTGCTGAAACAATTTGGTGAGTTTTTATTTCACCAATTTCAATTTAATTACACTTCTGGATATGCCCCTGGTCCTAAGTCTTAAGTCTAAGACCAAGGCATTCCTTCAACTGAAATGTCTTTATTTAGTGGACATCCTCATTGAACAGACATGTTCTTAAAAATGGGCACATGCAGCAGCAGCAGCATGCATGCTCTCCTCAGGGCATATCACAACACAAGAGAAGGAGAGCAGAGGCAGAGCCACGTGGTGGCTGGGTGTGGGGGGGGGGGGGGGGGGGGGGGGGGGTCACCCACAGCCTCATTCAGTGGAGAGTAAAAAAAAAATGATTGCTGCCGCTTTCGGTTTTAGGAATTTCATTTATTCTCTATATCTGAATGATATAAATCATGTCAATAGAAAATTGATCTTAATAAACAAAAATGGACACACATGTAGCAGCATGTATTCCTTCCTCAGGGCATATCACAACACAAGTGGAGAAGGGCACACGCCCACGTTAAACTGCGTTAAGCATTCCTTTATTCATCATATTTTCATTATTTAGAACTTTTTCTTACACCATTGTTGGCACGCACACACACACACACACACACACACACACACACACACACAGATAGAGGCACACATACGAACACATACATGCACTATGGGGCGGCCAAGTGTAACATGCCTTATTTTGTGGACCGAATGTGGTTGGTGTGTCCAAAAAGTAACAGTGTAATGCCTTTTGTACACAGAACACACAAATCAGTTATCAACGTGTCCATGGAACACTGAAGAGAACACATCCTTTCATGGGCCAAACTGACTGGTGACCTTTTCCTTTCGTGAACATTAGGCTGAATGCACCTCTTACTTTCATGGAGGAAATTAACTCTTTTTTTGGACAACAGTAATTCATAATAGGTCTTAAGATGCAGCAGACCCTACCTGAATGTAATGCTTCAGTTACAGTATGTGTCGCCTCCCTGTTATACAAAGACGGACAGACTGGCACACTGCTGTTTGTTGATTGTACAACTTTTGAATAAGATAAGTTGACACCACCATATTCACTTTGATGAAAGAATTGTTTTCTCAGTTAATATTAGCATTGCTCAGACCAGTGCTTCCTTTATTTGTCATTCCTTAAGCAAATTAAGCTAAATAAATATTGTGTGGATGACATCCACATTTGATTTTGATCTTTGTATGTCATTCCTTAAGCAAATTAAGCTCAATAAATATTGTGTGTTTCACCCGAAAAGTGACCATTGTTGGTGACTCCCACCACCCTGCACACCGTTTCTTCAGCCTCCTGCCCTCTGGGAGATATAGGAGCCTTTCGTACTTTCAATTTCTCAGCATATCTAGTATAACTGGAGAAATTGACAATAAAACTGACTTGACTTGATTAATTAGAAATACAGTATATAATGCAAAATATGTGGTTGTATATATTCACCCTCCTTAAAGTAACTGACCTAAATCAACAGCAATCCAACCAGTTGGTGCTAATAGTCTTACAGTTAGTGAAACGGTGATCGCCTAAGTGCAGTGAACGTGTATAGCATATAATATGAAGACACCTGGGTCTGGAAGGCCCAGTCCCTGGTCAATCAATATTCAGTGTTGGGAAGGTTACTTTAGAAATGTAATGTGTTACAGTTACAAGTTACCCTGTTTAAAATGTAATAGTGTAACTATTTCAATTACTTTATCTGAGTAATGTAACTAATTACTTTTTGATTACTTTTTCTGATTTTTTAATGATTTAAATAGTCCCCAAATCCATGCAAAGATTTCGGCCTTGGTCTCCAGGCTGCCGAGCAGTTCTGTACAAGCGCACAAGGCAGCATGGGCATTCCCAGGCTATATTGAGCCCCTTTTAATACATGAATTAGCATCACATTTTTTATGAGGATAATAGATAGTACAGAAGCCCTGAACCGCAAGTGAAGAATTTTTTTTTGTTCTTGTTATTTCGAGATCATATCTCATTATTTCAAGATAATATCTCATAATTTTGAGATAATACACTATGTAAAAAAATACATACATATATATTTTTTTTTTCTTCAGATATTATCTTGTTATTTCGAGATAATATCTGTAATTACGAGATACTATCTCGTTATTTCAAGATAACACACTGAGGTAAAAAAAAATATTATTATTTTTTACTTTCAGACATTAATCTCGTTATTTCGAGATACTAAGTCGTTATTTCGAGATATTATCTCTCGAGATATTATCTCGTTATTTCGAGATGTTACTTTTATCTTGAAATAACGAGATATTATCTCGAAATAACGAGATGATATCACGAAATAACGACTTAGAATCTCAAAGTGGCCGCGTTTCCCAAACGCGATCTTTCTTAAGGACTTAAGAAGGCTCCAAAGAAGGAATCGCTAAGAAGGAGCGCTAAGATACGGGTGTTTCCCAAAAGCGTTCTTAACTGCCTTCTTAGGAGAACCTTAAGATCAAACCAAAGAAGCTTCGAAAGAAGCTCTTAACGAGAGCTGTTCACCTCGTTGGTGCTGAAACTGAATCAATCGATGCCAGGCAAATCGATCACCCACCCCTTTATAAGCGCACAAGTCACACAGCGCCCCGTGTTCCCCCTACAGGTGCAATTAGGCTACGCATGTGTCGTGTGTGCGTGCGTGTTTGTGTGTGTGTGTGTGTGTGTGCAGGCCCGGGTGGCTAATCGGGAGATTCGGGAGGATTACCGGTGGGCCGTTATTTTGGGCCGGTGTGAATATCGTGAGCTTAAAAATATTGTTTCTGAAGATAATTTGCTGCGCCCTTCTGCAGCCTGGGCTGTGCGGTCGCAGCTCCTTGCGTCTGCCAAAAAACTCAAACTAACTGATAAAACAGGGTGATGATCAATATAGCCTAGGTCTATTTTTTATTACCTCAGGCCATTCATATTTTAACTCATGCAAGACGCATCCCATCTCTCTTATAGATAGTGTGGTAGTAGGCATGTGATGTAGGCTAGTCTACTTTATTAATATCCGAGAAGATGTAACCCTCCAGCCCATGTGGCCTGCGAGTGGGGTGCACATATGCATTAATGTAAACCGGACTTTTACATCGCGGACTTTGGCAACGCCTAGAGTATAGCAGGTGAAGCCTCATTGGATTAGGTTCTTAGTTCAATTACATCTGTTTCCTTGATATCCGTGGAATGCCACAGGGTTGTTGATGTTTTTTGTATGTGAAGTATTGTATGTTTTTGTAAGTATTATAAACTCATATATGTTTTTTGTATGTGAAGTATTATAAACTCATATGCAGATATGTTGAAAACTTAAACGTGTAATTCAATATTATTTTTTTTTAAGTCTATGTTTCTTGCGCCAGTGGTCCACAGCCACGAGTGCATTGCAACATTGAAAATTGTTTTATTGTTTAAATAAGTGGAGTATACATTTCCCTGACGCAGCTTGATCATTAAAGCCTAGAAATCTAGGTGCCCCTAGCGGCAGGCTATGATCACTGAGCATTTGATCGCTAAGAAGGCTGTTAAGAGTGGGTCAGCTCGATCTTACGTTTCCTTCTTAGTGAAAGATCTTCTTAAGCTAAGAGCGACTTTGGGAAACACGTTTTTCTTTCACAGCGTTCTTAAGAGCGCTCCAAAGAAGATCTTGGCGTTAAGAGCTTCTTAACGTGTTTGGGAAACGCGGCCAATAACGAGATAATATCTGAAAGTAAAAAAAAAATAAAAAAAATAAAAAAAAAAAAAATTTTTACCTAAGTGTGTTACAGTGTCTCGAAATAACGAGATAGTATTATCTTGAAACAATTTAATAAGAGTTTTTATTGCACCAATTTCAGTTTAATTTCACATCTGGGTATGGAAGTCAGAAGTCTAAGACCAAGGCATCAAATGAAATTTCCTTAATTTAGTGGACGTCCTTATTGAACAGACATGTTCTTAAAAATGCCCACATGCAGCAGCATGCATGCCCTCCTCAGGGCATATCACAACACAAGGGAAGGAGTGCAGGGGCAGAGCTGTGTGGTGGCTCATTCAGTGGACCTGAACGAATAGGCTGTTCCCAGAGTGCTGTATCAAGGCACCTCAGTGGGGAGTCTGTGGGAAGGAAAAAGTGTGGCAGAAAACGCTGCACAACGAGAAGAGGTGACCGGACCCTGCAGGGAGATTGTTGGGAAGGGCAGATTCCAGACCTTGGGGGACCTGCGGAAGTAGTGGACTGAGTCTGGAGTAGAAACATCCAGAGCTACCGTGCACAGGCGTGTGCAGGAAATGGGCTACAAGTGCCGCATTCCCCAGGTCAAGCCACTTTGGAACCAGAAACAGCGGCAGAAGCGCCTGACCTGGGCTACAGAGAAGCAGCACTGGACTGTTGCTCAGTGGTCCAAAGTACTTTTTTCGGATGAAAGCAAATTTTGCATGTCATTCGAAAATCAAGGTGCCAGAGTCTGGAGGAAGACTGGGGAGAAGGAAATGCCAAAATGCCTGAAGTCCAGTGTCAAGTACCCACAGTCAGTGATGCTCTGGGGTGCCATGTCAGCTGCTGGTGTTGGTCCACTGTGTTTTATCAAGGGCAGGGTCAATGCAGCTAGCTATCAGGAGATTTTGGAGCACTTCATGCTTCCATCTGCTGAAAAGCTTTATGGAGATGAAGATTTCATTTTTCAGCACGACCTGGCACCTGCTCACAGTGCCAAAACCACTGGTAAATGGTTTACTGACCATGGTATTACTGTGCTCAATTGGCCTGCCAACTCTCCTGACCTGAACCCCATAGAGAATCTGTGGGATATTGTGAAGAGAAAGTTGAGAGACGCAAGACCCAACACTCTGGATGAGCTTAAGGCCACTATCAAAGCATCCTGGGCCTCCATAAGACCTCAGCAGTGCCACAGGCTGATTGCCTCCATGCCACGCCGCACTGAAGCATCATTTCTGCAAAAGGATTCCCGACGAAGTATTGAGTGCATAACTGAACATAATTATTTGAAGGTTGACTTTTTTTGTATTAAAAGCACTTCTCTTTTATTGGTCGGATGAAATATGCTAATTTTTTGAAATAGGGATTTTTGGACTTATATGGATAGGGACTTTTTTGCCAAAATCATCAATATTAAAACAATAAAAGGCTTGAACTTACTTCAGTAATGAATCTAACTTATATGAAAGTCTAATGTTTATCAGTACATTACAGAAGATAATGAACTTTATCACAATATGCTAATTTTTTGAGAAGGACCAAATACATACACTATGGGGTGCCAAGTGTAACATGCCTTATTTTGTGAACAGAATGTATTTTGTGTGTCAAAAAAGTAACACTGTAATGCCTTTTGTCCACGGAATGCACAAATCAGTTAGCATTGTGAGTCCACAAAACACAAGAGAGCACGTCCTTTCATCCACCAAACTGACTGGTGACCTTTTCATGAACATTAGGCTGAATGCACCTCTTACTTTCATGGAGCAAATTAACTCTTTTTTGGACAAAAGTAATTCTGAACACATAATAGGTCTTAAAGGAGAATTCCGGTGTGAAATTGACCTTAACTGTACCGAAACATTTTGCGGAGTACTTACACGTGTTGAATAAACTTCCTGTGCACTTCCAAAGTTTTAAGTATCTCGTTTTAAATGTCAGGACCCTCAGAAGTCTACCAATACTGTGTGGAGTTACTTGGAACCATTTTAATGGTTTAAAAAATATAGGATACGTGATGCCCAATCAAATAGATTCAAGCCTACTGCAAGCTCGGCTGAAAACGGCGGAGTTCGGAATCCTAGGGGGTGAGCGAAGGTGCCTCTTCAAAACGTATAAGTAGGCCTACTCCGCAAAATGTTTCGGTACAGTTAAGGTCAATTTCACACCGGAATTCTCCTTTCAGTTGCAGCAGACTCTACCTGAAAGTAATGCTTCAGTTACAGTATGTGTCGCCTCCCTGTTATACAAAGACAGACAGACTGGAACACTGCTGTTTGTTGATTGTACAACTTTTGAATCAGATAAGTTGACACCACCATATCTACTCTCGTGGAACTTTGAGGAAAGAATTGTTTTCTCAGTTAATATTAGCATTGCTCAGACCAGTGCTTCCTTTATTTGTCATTCCTTAAGCAAATTAAGCTAAATAAATATTGTGTGGATGACATCCAGCCGTCAATAAATATTTAACTTTTTATGAACACAAGAATACAAGGATTTTATCTGTCACATACATTGATGCTTTGTAAAACATGTAGTGAAATGGCATTTAGCTGCTCAAATTTGTGTGTGTATGCGTGCGTGCGTGCGTGCGTGCGTGCGTGTGTGTGTTCATGCATAGTGGGGCTCATAAGTATTTGAACCCATGCTAACATTGGCTAAAAAGAGGAATATAAAATTATCCTTAGGAAATTGATCTTAGTGGAATAATGTATCGTAAATAAATAAATATTTTTCCTTAAAATACAGGGGGTCATAAGTATTTGCACCCCTATGTTAAATTTCCATAGAGGCTGGCACAAGTTGGCCAGCCTACAGAGCAAGCACATTTTGGAGAGAGATGAGAATTATAGGGTAACACTTTATATTAAGACACACATATTCACCATGAATTAGCTGCTTACTGACAAGTGTATTAGTAGCATACTAATACCTTATTCTGCAAGACCTTATTCTACCCTTACTAGACTCTTAATTAAGAATTTCCCTTATGTAAGCTCCTAATTACCCTTTATTCATAGTTACTTATTAAATACGTTGTTGCATTTGAATTATGACTTAAATATACATAACCACATACAGAGCATCTCTGATAATATTAGGGGTGAATAACTGTTCTTGTGGTACTACCACCTTACAAGCCCCATACTGAGCCATGCATATTTAGGCCATGATTCATATGGAACAATTTATTTAATAACTATAAGGGGTAATTAGGAGCGTACATAGGGGAAATTCTTAATTAAGGGTCTAGTAAGGGTAGAATAAGGTCTTGCAGAATAAGGTATTAATTAGTGACTTACAATGACTAACAAATGGCTAGTATGCTACTAATATACATGTTAGTAAGCAGCTAATTAATGGTGAATATGTGTGTCTTAAAATAAAGTGTTACCAAAATGTTTTCTAAACCAAAAAACAGAAATGATGCAAGCAGCAAATGGACCGTGGACCTACCCACCCTAGCACCCCTGCCAAAAATATCTTCCCGCGCCTCTGAATGGCATCATGTTTACTTATTAACATATAAACAAATCCGCATCAGAGGTATGACCAAGAAGTTCATGGTAATTTGAGAGTTCATAGTCAAGTTATGATATGTTCATGGTCAAACTGTAAAGGCAATGATAGAACCAACAAACGAACTAACTGTTTTACTTTGAAATTATACAATTCATTTTTTTTTCAGCTGTCAGCTGAATACCACAATGGAGTCATAAAACACTAATAACATGAATGCAGTCATTCTTTGTTTGTTTTTGACAGTAGTGATCCTTGTCCACGTGCTCATTACCAACCCTCCCCTAAGAATATAAATGAGGAAACGATAGCAACATCCACTCAGACTTATACGACTAGTTGAAGAAAATGTCAAGGCTTTGGTCGACTACACTGCAGCAGCTGCTGCTGCTACTCGCCATATCGTTTATACGGGCCTCAGACAAGGCAGCAGAGCTCGGTGACAGACTGACAAGGGCAGAGGCTCGGCTGAACACTGGTAAGACTCTGTTTAAGCACCTTGTCTTGTTTATTTTCAATTTTCAAAACTATTAGTACATCTGAACCAAAAAAAATGTAAGTAAATGTACAGTAACTCAGTTGTTATAAGCAATAAGCAAGGCTAGGCCTTGCCCTAACCAATTTGTCACCCTAGGCAAGATCTTAGTTGAGTTTGAACATTTTTAATTTTTAAGATGCAATTTCCTGTATTCTAGTCCATTTATAGCGTGACCTGCTGGACATTGGCAAATCCTACATTTCTTCCAATTCATGTACATTTTATGTGTCACTAACATTTTAGATCATGTCTACATCGAGTTGCTAAAATTGATCCCAGTTCAGAGTAACATTATCACTTAAATATACTAAATATCTATCAGATCTGAATTAGTGAACCAGACATCAATTTTGATGCATTCAACGATGACTTGTTATAATGACCAATCTAGCCAAGTTAAATGGAACCAACTTTTTTCTTTCACTCTGGAATTCTACCACCATACAGCAGCCTAGAACAGAAACTTTAATTGCCACAATCGTCTTACGTTCTACCTTTACAAATGCAAAACAAAAGCGTATTCTTTGTGCCTAGGCTACCTGCACAGCGGAATAATAATTCTAAAGATGAACAGACGCTCAGACGTTTGTCTCTTCAGTAGGGTGACCAGACGTCCCGGTTTTCCTGGGACAGTCCCAATTTTGAGTGGCGTGTCCCGAGTCCCGACAAAAGCCTGTCGGGACGCTAATATGTCCCGGTTTTCACCAACCACTATTGAAGTGTGGTTTTAATATAGCCTGATCACTACCTAAACCCATGTAGAAACTAAAGCGTCCGACGTATGATTTGTGTGTGTGTGTGTGTGTGATCGTGTGCCAGTCAATCGCAACAGTCTGCACAATCTTTGCAGTCAATGTTACATTGTTTCATTGCCTCGTTTTAATGGCGAGCAGGTTACGCTACGACAATGCTGAAGAGAAAGTCATCATAATTAGCCCGTGAGCCAGAGGGGTTAGTCGTTACCAAAAAGGTGGCAAACCATACCTTTTCTGAAAGCCTGGAATCTCAGCTTTTCAATGATGTATAATGGCCATCTGACAAGAGTAGCTGTTTAGAGTTATGACACATAATGTAAACTAAGGTTGAGAAAATAGTATGGCTGAGTTTCGTTTTCAAAAACTGTTTTCATGCATAGGCCATCTGGATGTTTAGGAATCAGACAGTGCAAATCTAATTTGGCTGCTGGGGCAGTCTAGGCACGATCCATAGAGCCAGGGAGTTGAGAAATGGAAGAATGGCTCACTCAGTTACAATGTCACAAGCGCAACGCTGGCAGTGCCAAGTGCTTATCTGTCAAACTTCAGCAAACAATAGAACATCTGCCACTTGGCCAGGTACATCAAGCAATGCAGCACTGCCCTAGTACGTTATGAGATGATCATTTATTCTACATGTAGGCCTATGTTGTCAGAGCCCCATGGTTGTATCCCACAAAGTGCTATAACGTTATTATTACGCCTTGCTTAGTTGTGTTATTAATGTTATTAATGTAAATGTTATTAATCGTATGTACACGCTAAGCACGCTAGGCTACATACCATGTTGCCCTATGTTACATGATGTTATGCTCCTCTATGACACGGTGAACTATGCAATGCAATGCTAAGTTACTGTATGTTATGATCACCCATCTCTATACCTAGACCCCTGTGAGCAGTATACCAACATCTCAGACCCGTGGAGGAACCGTGGCTTCTTGTCGTCTACCTCTCAACTCCAGCTGAAAGACGACTCAAACCTGCCGGAAGGCTGGTACCGCTTTGTCGGTGTAGGGGGTGATATCCTGGATTTCGACCCCTTTCCAAACTCATCTTTGAAAGAGGAGCGTCTGGGATCCTGTGGCCACCAGTCGTACAGTAATTTGCCAGATAAGATAGCTCTTTGTGCACCACCGGACAGGAAAGTGGGTGAAAGTGTGGATGTTAAAATCTGTTTTAAGAAATTCTTTGTGCATAAGCTGAAACCCACCAACAGCAGTCAGATATATGGCACAGGTAAGACAATCCAGTTCATATCATACAGCCCCATAGTTTTGAACTATATTTTATACCTAATGATATGCAGATTGACACCCTCCCTTCATTGCCTGGCCCTAAAAATGATCTCTGTGCCTCTAGGCCATTGGAGGTGTACAGACTCCTCTTGTGGTGAGTTTGCCCAATGTGGTGAGTTAGGAGCCTGTAAGTGTAAGCCTGGATATGAGATGCCCAAAGGACTACCGACAGGAGATACATACAGATGCACAGGTGAGGAAGAGAGAGAGAAGGCATTCAATAGCAGACAACACATAACACAATAAGACCTAATAATTATACTAAAGTAAACAAAATTGTATCTTGTTGCAAAGTGCTCCTATTTGTACAACAAAATGAAATGTCCTGCTTACTCTGATTGGTCAGAATGCCTCACACTTTCTAGTCTGGGCTAAACCAGACGAACCTGTTAGCAAATTTGAATTTGGTCTACAAGTCAGTCTGGGGAGGAAGCCATTGACACCCATTTCTCATGCACCAATCACAATCGCTTATCAGGCATGGCGCATGCTGTATATGATGACAGATAGAAGCGTGCATTCACCAATGGCTGTGCTGGTGGTGACAGAGTTATATTGACATGCATGTACTTTCTTCAGCATCAAAAACCGGCTGGATCTCGGCTAACAGGACGCTGTTGGGGGGTAAGTCAGTGCTGATGCACAACGTTGCTGACAGGGAACCCATATAACTTCGTGTCTTAAAACCCGAACTACCCCTTTAAGCCGAAGAAGCCTTTCCACATCCACTTTCAATCTCAACTGAGTTTTGAGTGATCACTGGTGCTAATCATGATCAGAAACCAATCAAAGTTTCAGTTTACTTATTATTATCTATGATCCCCGTTCACCCACTTTCAGGTTCACACAATGCTTCTGCTCCTACAGCGTTTGAGCTATATATCGACACGGTTCCAACTCTAAAAATTCAGGGCCAATCCGGTGTATGTTGTAGGCATCTCTTGTTACCTCATGATTTGATTCGATTCTGATTCAGAGGCTAACGATTCGATTCTAAACTAATTATTGATGCATCTCGATACAACATTTTTTTTGAGTTTGCTACTGGTACTCACTTCCTACTTTTGTGATGAACGAAGATTGGCATTAATAACATGACTAAGCAAATAATAACGTTATAGCAGTTTGTGTGGGATACAACCATGGGGCTATGATAACATGTGTCAAAGCCAAGTTCAATGCCTTTGGAAACACACAATTAAAACAGATTTCACAGTGCAAAGCGCTGTGAAATCTCTACCAGTCCTGTTTAAACTCATTGAAGTCAATGTACAAAGTTTCTAGCCGGGAATCTCTACCAATCCCGTTGAAGCCCATTCATGTCAATGTCTTTGTTCTAAGTGTTAATTACGCTGGTAGTCTGTAGTCTGTAGTCTGTTAACGTAATTGTTTGAAAAAAGTGAACGCACACCTTGTGAGGTGCTCACGGCGGTAAATGACAGTTAAATTTTAAACAAAAAGTGTCGTGGCACACTCAGAACTTAAAGATATAATAATTGTTTATTGATGTGACCCTGATGAAGGCGTGAGCCGAAACGTTGTCAATAAACAATTCTTATATCTTTAAGTTCTGAGTGTGCCACGACACTTTTTGTTTAAAGTCTGTAGTCTGTTGTCAAGGCTGTTGGAAAAACATAAAATAACATAAGAAACATCAGATTTTTAAAATAATTTCCCTCGGCTTCATTTCCCTGTCTTATCTATTTGTCATATTCCACTACAAATACAGATATATAATCATTGTTATTCTCATGACAATTGGAGCATATAGTTCAGGCAGGTGACAGACTCACACCCAGCTTCTCAGAGTCTGCCAGTAACTTGGCTGGCCGCTCAACTGATCATCACATGCTCTCATATTGATGGGATCTTATTGAAGCTGCCTTAGTCTGCCTGATCTTGCTGCTTTTTCTGCAAGCCTTTCTACAACCCATCTCCACCCCATCTCCCCCTCATGCATCTGACTTACTGTACCAATGTGCAGTTCTTGTCAGTGATGCCTGCTCTATTCTGTACACTACAGACAGTGTACTCTCATGTGTCCATTTTGCATCATATTTGTATGAGCATGAAACAGGGCTTAAAAAAAAAGAATAATAAACCCATTACATTTACATAAATTGTAGTAGAATAGAGGATATAATATCAATGCCTGGCAAATTATTTACTGTGAAAAAAGGAACATACAATCAAGGAAGCTTTACTGCATAGGTTCACATTTGGTTCTTGAAGTTACTCTGTCTGTGAAAGTGTATCTTTAATGTCTTTAACTTTAAACAAGTTTTGTTGGTGCTACTGTAGATATATACTGTATATGTTTAACCCAGGCACGCCCAAGGTGGCTTTTGCAGCAGCATTGGGAAAAGCTATGGCTAAATCAAACGATGAAAAGAAAATACCCTTTAAAAACATCTTGACAAATGTTGGCGGTGCATATGACAATTCAACAGGTAAAGACTCCATTTCCCTTTTCAATCTGTGACATAGTCAGGTTTATTGCTATAAGTAGTCAGTATTATTGCTATAAGTAGTCAGTATGAAGTATATGATAATATACTTCTGTGTGGATAACATTGCCTCACCTTCAAACCTCACATACATGTTCTGTTGTTTTGCAGGGGTATTTACCGCACCGTGCGATGGTGTCTACTATTTCAGCTTCTCAACTTTCAAAGCAGAGAGCCCTAAAACTAATGCTTGCACGAGCCTCTTTAGAAATGAAGAGCGTTTACTGACAGCCTGTGATCATGCTGTTGGTGGTGACACTACAGACACCGCTGGTAACGGAGCTCCTCTGCTCCTGAAGAAGGGTGATCAAGTCTACATCACACTTCATGCCCGCTCCTCGGTCTACGATGATGATCTTAACCGGAGTTGCTTTAGGGGATTCCTTCTCTTTGAGATGTGAGATAAGATTAAATGAAATCTCACAAGCTGCCAAATGAATCAGCTAATTACAATGTTGGTCACAGGTGCAGGAAGTTGGGGTGCTGCAGCACCCCCTGGTGGCGAACTGCGGTGACAATAAAATAATAGCTTATAAATATATGTGGTTGTTCCTTCTGTTCCACAACATTTTATGTGTCATGTTTGGAGTGTGGGATGAAGACAGGGATAATTTTAGTCATTTCAAAATGATTTTAATTTTCTTCAAGGTCTTCAACGTCCATTCCTGCATTACTCACAACAGTCTCTCTAAGATATTGAGTTATATTTCCATACAGGGACGCTGTAACTTTACTCAAAACTAACTAATAGTATCGGATCATTCACACATCAGGCAAAATTGAACTCCTGCAGAGCAGCGATAAAACAATACAACAATGGAAGACACGGCATAGGGCGTATAGCTCCTTGAGGAATATTTATTCATTCTAATTTAAAAAAGGAAAATATCACAATGAAAATAAAGAATAAGGACTTATATATATAGGAATATTCTCTATGAAGAAATAAATCAATAGTTTTGCATGTGAACAGAAAGACAAGCCGATACTGTACATAATATGATATGTACTGTAAAGCCACAGACTCTAATAGTACAGCTTTTCACAGTTGCTCAAACACTAAACTCCATTCTCTGAATCAAATTCTCAAATGCCTGAACACATTTGTTAAATTAATCCCTCTTTTGGCAAAACCATAGACTACTTTCATCCAGGGAGGTGTATTTTACCAAACTCATTAACCCTTTTTGCAAAACTCTCATGCATTGTGGTGCACTTCTTAATGATATTGATAACCAAACAAGGTGAAACACAATTAAAGCACAGTTGTCACCATTTGAACACTACCACTCAAAATTGATAACACTCGTGTCTAATGATGTGCCAACCAATATAAGTCAGTACAGAGTGCATGGTTGGAGTTTCATATCAACAATGGTGAAAGTGGTCTATGGTTTTGCCACAAAAAAGGTATTAATTCAATAAATGTGTTCAGGCATTTGAGAATTTGATTCAGAGAATGGGGTTTAGCGTTTGAGCAACTGTGAACTGTAAAAGTGTTTTGAAGTGATTTCATTACAAGATTCAAGGGTTTTGAAAATGTAGTCTATAGTTTGTGTTTACAGTTTTGAGAAAAAGGTAGAGAGTTTCAAAAAACGGCGTTTTGAAAAACTGTAATAAAATGTCTCATGCACCATTGATGCAAGAGCGTTTCTTAGCCACTAGACGGCAGTATTAGAGCATCCTCAGAAAGCGAAACCCTGCACATCTCTGAAACATATCTGGACATTGTACAGTATTCCACTGTGAACCATCATTCTGAAAATAATTACACGCGTTTTCAAATGAGATAATGAGGGCTCATTGGGTTCAATCATGTTTAGGCTTGGTTTCCCTTATTGCTAAAAATACATTGTCTTTTATTTTTTCTTTGGCCTACTATTTCTAAATTCTGAATGCGCAAGACTGAATAAAGAGTGGGATTGAGCTGTGTGTGTGTGCGTGTGTGCGTGTGTGCGTGCGTGCGTGCGTGCGTGTGTGTGTAAGAGAGAGAGAGAGAGAGAAAGAGAAAATCACTAAAGAATGTCCATTTAAGCGAAAGGTGAAAGATTGGGGTGCATTCATAGAGATAAGCCACTTGTAAGCGTCTTTTCAAAGTGTATTAGTCATTTAACTAAATGTAATATGAATATGAAGATACTATAGTTAGTGATAGAAAATAGGATTGCTGTTTGGCTTTTGTAACGCCCCTAGTGCATTCCAGCGGCTCATGCAGCACATGCTCGGAGATCGGTCGTGTCAATCCGTCCTTCTCTGTCTTGACGACATTGTAATATTTTCCTCCACGTTAGAGCAGCACCCTGAGAGGCTGTGTTGATGCGCTTGCAGCACGGGGGTCTCAAAACAACATTTGAAAAATGAGCCTTTTTCAAGCCTGAAGTGCAGTATTTGGGACACATGATATCTAGCCAGGGAGTGGCAACCGATCTGAGTTGAAGGTTGAAGGTTGAAGCTGTGGCTAGATGGCATGGCCTTATCGATATATCTAAGCCTCGCTCCTTTCATTACTTCTGACATTAAATGATATGGTCAACACATGCATAACTAATTATATAAATGAAGCTTCTGTTCAATTTCTGTGTAGCATAATTAAAACCTTAAGTATTGTCATTACTGTTAACACCTGTGCATTGCATTTCATGTCAACACAGATGCTCTGAATTAAGCCCATTCATACGTCATTCGCAATAGCTACATGCAGAGCCATCCAAGTGCACTTGTTCACCACATTTTGGAGAAATAAGGATCTGCAACCTAATTTCAGGGGCTAAACTCGGCTACATTATGGGTTCTCATGTGCATTGTTGAAATTGCAAGATCTCACAAATGACACTCAATCTCCTAAATGAAACTCAAGATCTTGCTAAACAAGCACAACATCATAGTTATCCCTTTTGCCTGCTTAGAAATGCACCATGTTTTATTTTGTCTCACCATACTTGGTCGTGTGACTACTCGTGTAACTGTATTTTAATAGGGAAAACATGGAGGTGTTTGGTCGCTTCTAACTTCATCTCTGTTTGGATCCTGATGAATGCATTGGGCTAGCTAAATGCTATCAAAGTTGCACCGCGCGCCAGAGCCAGTGAGTGCACGCATACCCCCTTTCCACCGCCACGAACCAGGTGCTGGTTCCGGGCTGGTGCTAGTGCCAGTTCGGTGCTGGTGCTACCTGCCGATTATTCAAGAACCAGCTCGCTTTTCCACAGACTGAGTTCCAGAGTAGTGCTGCGTCGCTACGTCACTGTTTACGTGCGCTTTTGTATCCCAAAACAACCAGCAGAAACGGAGATGTGGTGGAAAAACTTATTACGATTAACTTTGAGCACAAAAAGCTCAAATGTCGAGAGAGTTCAACTGTACCACTGTATCCATTTGTGGAATAAAACCGGACGTGCCCTATATTGCATGTGTATTTATTGCAATCGCTAGAAAAGCATGTTAGCCAACATTAGCACTTGATTAGCACCCGTTGTTATGGTTATGACCATGCTTTGCTGCTAAAGTTAGCCAGAAACACCACAGTATAGTTATATCAGCATGCTAGGTTGGTATCATTTGGTCAACAAGCTAACAAGCTAACTTTACCGTTCGGGAGCTTACAGCAACCTGCAATGATCTGTGTCCGGGACACATTTGTGTCGCATATAAACAATAAACCGTATCAAAATTAGCCATTAAAAGTGGTCAAGAAACCTTTATTCACATTGAATATTTCCAGTTACGACCCCCGGAGCTGCCGCCATTGTTTTCAGATTTTTTTTGTTACTCCCGCCTCTGTGGACAACGCAAGCTTCTGATTTGCTGACGTAACTGGTTCTTATCTCTGGTCCAGCTCAAAGTTGGTGCTGAGTTGGAACCAGTTTTCCTGGCCCAGAGCCAGCCAGGTTATTTCGTGTGGAAAAGCAAAGAACCGGTTCCAGACTTGGCACTGGCTCCGAACCAGCACCCGAACCGCGTCGGTGGAAACGTGAGAGGTAGGCTATCAACTCGTCTTAACTAAGGGAATAACATAGTTTAATATGAGAAAAACGGTGAAGTGTTCCTTTAAGATGTCTGCATGCAGCTGTTATTGACTAATCTGCGTTGGATGGACAGGGCCAGGGGCGTTTCTAGACTTTAAGGACAACCTGGGCTTAGCCCCTAGTGTCAATGCGCGCGCAAAGCGCGCGCCGAAATTTTTTTAAGGGGACATTAAGGGGTGCGCGAAATGAAGAAGGCAATGGAGGATCTACAGTAGCCTATTACTGTAAAATATAATGTTATACTCCTACATTGTATTTTTTACAAGGAACACAAGATGGCCTATAGGAAGAGCACTATTGAGAGAAAAATTAGGCTTATCTGACTATAGCTGTTACAACTACCCATAAGCTTATACTGTCCAGAGACACACTACAGTGTAGGCCTAGGCCTACTACCAGTGGATGACAAGGAGTCTGAGTAGATATAGCATAGCCTATTGTAGGTTTAAATCAAAACATACAATTTTCCTTTTCGAAGTTGAACTTTTAAGCCTAGCCTACACTCATCTGCTCCTCTCAGAATGTGTGTAGACAAACATACAGTAGTCCTACCAACGATTCATATCAAGCATCTGCCATGGCTATATGACAAACAGGGGTCTGAATACAACTTCTGATATGAAAAATAAATTATTTTGAAGTGGGGGAAATGGGGATGTATGAAAAAATGCAGAAATGTGATGTGATTTCAAAAAAGGATTTCTCGTGATTACCGCTAATTATACAGATACATTCTATACGCCATTGGAATCAGTAGGATCTCCTGTTTATTTTGATATGCAGTTTGCCATAGGGCAGTAACGAAATCATGAGATATTTCACAGAGAAGAATGGGTATGACGCAGAACTGCATGTGACATTCATTTTTGTATGTACAGTAACTGCAATTTTCAACGCTAAGCATCTCGCGAACCGTTCATCATAGAAACTAGTGGCTAGTGCCACTGTAAAGGCCAGGTTACGTAGTTTCATATGATATGCCTGTTATTTCTATGCGAAAATATCTCGCAGCAATATGACCGAAAAGAATGGGTGCGGCTGCGGCCGCGGCCGCATGTGCGTCTCTCGGAGAAGGCAGAGAGAGTCGGCCGGCGGCCCGATGGTAATAATCTTCTCGCGGCCCGGTACCCATAGATTGAGAAACAAACACTGGGCTAGCCCATGTAGAAACGTGAAGCTAGTGTTGTATTGTGATGCCAATCGATAGCTTGCTTAGCCTACTACTGGTGCTCAACATTTAGCACCAGGCAAATGCTGGTTGATTTTGAAACTGGCTGATAGATTCAAGCATTACAAAAATTTACCCCGGGCTCGGCTCAAATTACCCCGGGCTGAAGCCCCGGTAAAATCGGCTGGTGACGCCACTGGACAGGGCTTAACAATAGCAAAGCGATTTTTTTTGTTGTTGTTTTATTTTAGACTTATGATGGTCTTGGCTCTGTATCCAAATTACTGTAAGTATCCAAATAGCTTCAGGCAGTCCACTGAAAGGCAAACTGAAACTCCTCCTATTTAACTAATTAAAAACAGCCCATACAAGATTGTTGTGTTTGCTCGATCTGAACAACAGCTCCAACTGGTCTCTGGAGTATGTGGAGTGTGGGCACACTGAAAATAAAGTAGTAGATACAGTACAACAATAAATTATTTATTAGGAAACAATAGTTTTACGGTATTTCAGTAATGAGCACGTTTGTCTGAGGAAGTTCACAGAGCAATGGCAACTAGTCATATTGCCTCTATGCCAATCCTTAACTTATGTGATGTTTCATTTATTGCTTTTATTGAAATCAACCTTTTCTGCACATGTCCATGCTTCCATATGTTGTACCCTTGTTTGTTTGTGCTATATGTAGGCCTACCTGCTGTGTAGACTTGTTTGTGATTGCTATACTGCTGTGTAGTCTTTATTTGTGTTTGCTTTATGTTGTACCTGCTGTGTAGGCTTGCTTGTGTGTGCTACTGTATGTGCTATATATTTCTGGGACCAAAGATGATTCTATTCTAACAGAAAAAAAATGCATATGTCAATGAACCACATTGACATCAAATTGTTGGGTGTGTTTGAATTCCTGTCCTACAGTAGCATCCCTTTCTACATGCCACAGTGGGGAGTTCACCTTGTCTAAATAACAATTCTATTTCCTTATTAGCTGCATTCTTGAGATTGAACTTATCAGATCAAGTTTCTCACATACTGGAAATTCAAGATACATAATCTTATCTTTATGTTGTTTAGTTCTGCATTGGATTTGAACTAGCAACCTCGGGCACAGATATTGTACAATACAAACATATTATTTTGGCCTATTGATTATAATGTGGTTAATTCAAAGCTTTGGATAAAATTTAGCTTAATGACTAATGTAAACACAAATTCTGATCACACTACATGAACATAATGAATGTATCTGTTTTCGGACTCGAGTATGGCAAGTATGTACTGTACATGTACCATCTCTGGTATAATGTAACCTAAATTAGCCTACGGTACATTCTCTGAGGCTCTAGTTTGTTTTAATGTAATATGGGCACACATGCTGTAGGCTTAAAGGTAGAGGTATAGCCAGTGTTGGGGAATAACGCATTACATGTAATTGCGTTTTGTAATTTAATAACAAAATAAATGTACTGTAACAATAATATATTACAGTTACTGGAGAAAAATGTGTAATTCAATTACAGGTACTTTTGACATTTTTTAAAATTACAATTTGAATTACATCTCATTATTGTCAGCAAAACCTTACAAAGAATATTGTATGTAAAAATAACTGTTTCCCTCCACAGCCATAGTTTGATCCGGGACCTTCTTAAGCTCTATCACGTCTACAGCGCCATCAGCGTAGGCTTACATGCCCGCATGTAAACGTGTTATGATAAAGGAAAAAAAAGGCTGTGACCTATCTGTATGTCAACTCAGATTGATTTTACAGTAAAATTTGCCTTGAAGTCTGACCTTGTGGTGATTATCATTATATTATCCTCATAAAAAATGTGATGCTAATTCATGTATTAAAAGGGGCTAAATATAGCCTGGGAATGCCCATGCTGCCTTGTGCATTGCTTACTGTATGTGGCTCTAAGATTTTGACTTATTAGTTCCATAACAGCAAGCAGTGATTATTTAAAATATAGATTAGCCTAGATGGAGGGAGAGTGGTGAAGACTCCCCCTCAAACAGGTTGGATTCAGCCCGCTCCTCCCCTACACAAATCAAAACAGTGGTTTGTGCAAAGGACTGTTCATGCAGACTACAACTGGCACGGCCCAACCCAGTCTCACGTCTGATTGTGTCACCATCACTTGATTTTCGTAGTTGTGATCTTTGCTCACGTGTTCATTACCAACACTCCCCCAAGAATATAAATTAGGAAACGAGAGCAACATCCACTCAGACTTAAACGACCAGTTGAAGAAAATGTCAAGGCTTTGGTCGACTACACTGCAGCTGCTGCTGCTGCTGGTACTCGCCGTATCGATAATCAATGCGGAGGAAGTGCCACAGCACCAGGCTAATGTGAACAATATTCATTCATGCTATCCAAACATGTGTGCCATTCTAGCAGAACTCAGTTCCATACAGACCAGACTGGCAGCAGCAGAGGCACAGGTGCAGGAGCTGAAGAGAGAAAACACTGGTAAGAAGCACTAAGAGATGCTCAATACCTCGAATGATTAAGGTTAGGTTGTGTTCATCTTGCCTCTTGTTTGTTTTCAATCTGTATTGTTTTTATAAATATACTCATTGTAACACCAAACAGCCAAAACACTGTCAGTACATCTGAACCAAAAATGTAAGACAATGTAACTCAGTTTTTATAAGCAATGAACTAGGCCAATGTAATGAATTCCTTACTAGAAATGCTTAAATAAGTTGGCTTTAGTGATATTAGCTAAAATACAGTGCAACGTTTGACATGGGTTGCGCTTGTGCTAAGCTTTGCTGGTAAGTCTGTTGTCAAGTCTGTTGGGAAAAAATAGGAGAACTGTTTTATTTTTTTAATACAATATAAAAATATTAAACGAAACACTAGCTCTCTCTCACACACACACACACACACACACGCACACAAACACTTTTAATGCCAAGCTAAACAGTAACCATCAAAAGCTTGGTTTTGTTTTGAGTTAAGTTAAAAAATGTCCTGATAAAATGGCCAGATCATACTGTACATTTTCATGAGTTTTCAATCATCATACATCTCAGACCCCGTACACAGCCGGGTATCTGCTAAATCGAATATATTTTTCTACGTGTGGACCTGTCATCCACATGAAAACACATCATAAACGAATATTTAAAAATACTCCGGGCAAAGTGAAGATTTTTGAAAATTCTGTTTATTTGCATGTAGACAGAGATAACCGTTGTTTTGCGTTTTCCAAAGTCAGAATATGCGCCAAAACAACAACAAATCTGCTCTGACGTCAAACGTGCGACTGTAACCGGTGGATTTATCTCTCTGCGTTGTGATTGGTCGAAGCTTAAAAAGACGTGACGCCGACACACAGCTGTTTCATTCAGAAGCGGGCGGCTGCGGTTTACTGTGTACAGCTGGGTTTCAGGTTCCTTCCCAACTCCTCTTCCCAGGGTAACAGAAAACAGGGCCCCAGATAACCCAACATACATATTACAATAAGAATACACAAATATAGCTGCAAGCAGCAATGTGGGGGCCAAGCAGTAGGCCGGAGTAACCACGGCAACTCGACGCTGTTGGCTCAATGCGGCAATGAGACATATGGCCGTAAGCAGTCAGAACAAGTTTCATGTCAAACACGTCAAAAGTTACAAGCCAACTTGCATTTTTGCTAATTTAAGCTATCCTAAAGGTCAAAGGTCACCAAATTTCTTGAGCGTCCTCAGGATCGGGTCACGAGTCCATGCACTAAGTTTGGTTTTGATAGATTCAAAGGTTGCTGAGATATGAGCTCACTTCCTGTTTGGTGGCTTCATACCCTCGAGGTCAAAGGTCACCAAATTTATTGGGCTTCGTCCCAATTGGGTCACAAGTCCATATACTAAGTTTGGTGTTGATAGATGCAAAGGCAGCTAAGATATGGGCTCATTTCCTGTTTGGCGGCTTCGCCGCGAATTTCGATTGGCTGCGACGGGCAAACGCTTCTGTCAATTGTTACAGAAATCAAAACACTAACAAGGCATGGTCTGAAGATGGTCTGTGCCAATTTTGGTGAGGATCAGTTGAAATTTGTGACCTAGGGAAATGTGTTAGTGTTTTTGATTAAGTCCAATATGGCGGCCGAATCAATTAGGTTGATGTCACAAGTTGTCATCTGTCGACATAAGTATCTTCAAAAGTATTACTAGACATCACTAGTACATTGTAATTCTAAGCACAACAGCAGTTATAGGCCAAAAAGCATGTTTCTGAATAACAGCGCCTCCTAGAGGTCAAAGGTCACCAAATTTCTTGAGCGTCCTCCTGATGGAGTCACAAGTCCATGTACTAAGTTTGGTTTTGATGCGTGCAAGGTTTGCTGAAATATGAGCCAACTTCCTGTTTGGCGGCTTCGCCACGAATTTCGATTCGCTGTTTTGAGCAAACGGTAATACTTCCGGAGAAAAAAAGCAATTCGTTGGCAAAACATATTCTGCGGATTCTCCACGTCAAGTTTGGTGTCGGTCGGACAAAATTTGTGAGAGGAGTAGGCTCTCAAGTGTTTTTGATGAAATCCAAAATGGCGGAAAATCCATCATGGCGGAAAATGACGTCATAGGGTGCGTTGAACTCGGACAGGTCCAAGGATTCCAATGATACCTGACTTTTGAAAATCGGATCAACGGGTCAAAAGTTAGGTGCGTGAACGCATGTCCAACTTTGACCTGTTGGTGGCGCTAGAGGGTTCGAGGTGCCGACATGAAATTTGGTGACATGAATCATGGGACTGTCCCTAATCAGTGTGCCAAATTTCACAACTTTTCACCAGTCGGTTCTATGGGCTGCCATTGACTTCCATGGCGGAGGAATAATAATAATAAGAAAACTAAGAATCACAATGGGTTCCTCGCAGCTTCGCTGCTTGGCCCCCAATAAAACCCAAACAAATATATGTTAAGTTCCTTAAACAATTCGCTAGGAATTCAGGCTTAATTCGACACAAAACACTGCCTAGCTTCCCATTCTAACAGTGAGCTAGCTAGCGGGAGCTAGCATAACGGACAAAATAGCTAACTCGTTCACAGTCTTAACATCAAAACACATCAAATTAATCCACAATAATGACACACCTGCAAAACAATCACAAACAGCGTACAGCTGGGTTTCAGGTTCCTTCCCAACTCCTACAAAAAGCAACAAACGAAAATGCTAAGTACAACCAGAGAATGTCTAATAATATAAGGGTAGTAGGGTAATCCGTAGACGGGCTCTGGTACAACGGTTACATGTCAGACATGCCTCCACTACGACAATTGGACGTCAATGTCGGAGTGCTGGTATGTCGGAATGAACGGCGGTAGCCGTTAAGAACAGTCTGTGGGTAATAGTATTAGGCCTACAGTAGCTAGTTAGCTACAGGGCTGTAATGCAGTAATAACAAGCTATAGCCACAGGCTTATGTTACACATGTGGCTCTTATTACAATACAAAATATATTAAAATAGTAAAAGTCACCACTTCAATACATGAAGGGAAATGTACCCAAAGAAATAATATGCAATATTATAGTTTCAAAAGTGGTGGATGACAATATAGAAAGGGGATAGAGATTAGATTTAGAAGAATGAATTAGACATGAAGCATACCTCTTCCCAGGGTAACAGAAAACAGGGAAGAGGTGAAGGGGGCAGGGACATAAAAATATGGAAAAAGGAAATATTAGAGGGGGATAGGGATAGGGGGCAGGAAGCTGAGTAGCACCCAGAAGAAGAAGACTATGTACATATTCGGTGTGTAAAAATAAAACTATCTTTGTGTAATTATAAACATTAGAGGAATACAATTGCACTCTGTTACACTCTTATACTTGTTCCCTGCAGAAGCATGGATCTGAGTGCCTTGAAAGCGAAACATTGATTAGCCACCCTACCAGACAATCCGAAAAGAGTATATCTTCTCTCTGAGTGATAATAATGACATTCATCTTCGTAGTTCAAGGACAGGAGATCCAAGCTCTGAAGCACTGGTCAAACTTCACAGAGGCTGAGCTCAGAGACCACAGCAGACTACTGGAGAGGTTTGGCAAAGGTAGCGTACTGTTCAGACATTTACCATGATGCTTAATAAGTGCTCTCTCCCTTTCTCACGGACATATTTCTGTCTTTGCAGGGAAGGTAGCGTTCTCTGCCTCCATTGGGGGTAGGGGCCACACAGGTCCATATAATGTAGAGACAACTCTAAAGTACAAGAATGTGCTCACTAACATAGGCAATTCCTATAACCCAGCCACAGGTAGGCCTTAGCTAAAATTAAATGTTTGTAAAAGTACATAATGAACATATATGTCAACAATTTTTGAAGAATATAACTAAATATGTACATGCAAGGCTTAATTTTACTTTACATGGAATTATAAAAGGAAGATGATCTGTGAATGAATTGTTAATGTATTGATTTTGTTTCTTTTATCTAGGAATATTTGTTGTCCCAATCACAGGAATTTACTATTTCCACTTCTGCTATCATGCTAGCCAACAGAATAGAGCAGCAATTGCCTTATACAAGAATAGCACATTGGTAGCCTCAGCCACAAGTCACGATACGGACACCACTAGCCCTGAGAACGGATCGAATGGTGTTGCATTGCAGCTGGTGGAGGGGGATCACGTCTATGTCAATCTACGAGCAAACACTTGGGTTTGGGATGGACCAAACCATGATACTGTGTTCACAGGTTTTCTGGTCAACCATTTCTGATGCAGACAAACAGCTCACACACAACATTATTTGAGAACACATACCTTGAGATTTGTTTGTCAACAATTAGAAACTGGCACACAATGTACAACTAAAAATTTTATGAACCACAATTCAGAATGTTGATCCATACAACAATGTAATTAGCCCAGATAAAATAATAATAATAAAACTTTATTCTAAAAAAACTATTTCTTGGTTGAATGAATGCCTCATTGCCTCATGTATCGTTGATGCAAGAGTGTTTCTTAGCCACTAGATGGCAGTATTAAAGCAACCTCAGAAAGCGAAACCGCACATCTCTGAAACTTATCAGGACATTGTACAGTATTTCACTGTGAACCATCATTCTGAAAACAATTACACACTTTTTTTATGAGCTAATGAGGGTTCATTGGATTCAATCATGTTCATAGCTTAAGCTATCTAAAATGCAATTTGCATTTTGCTTACTATCCATTATTGCTAAACATACTAGCCTGCATTGTATTATATAGGCTAGGCCTACTATTTCTAAATTCTGAAGGTGTAAGACTGAGTATACCCCCCTCCCCAATATCTCTTTGTCTCATCATCCCTGTATCCAACACATGCATAATATGCAGGTATGGCTACTTGGGAAAGAACGTTCTGCTTGACCTGAATTCAGTTTTGCATTGACAATACATTCATAAGACGAGTAGCCTCTGATGTTGAATTCTAAAAGTTTAATATAGAAACTATTAAACATATGTTAATGTATTTAAAAGTTGGCGTTGTGTATTTTATTCTCAAAACAGTTAGGCTACTGTGAAAGTTGTGTAACGGCATACAAATGCCATTATATTGGATACACATCAGCGTTCTTATTGTTTATTCATTTATTTTACTCTTGAGGAAAAAAT
The DNA here is from genome assembly GCF_963854185.1 of Sardina pilchardus. Lineage (NCBI taxonomy): Eukaryota > Metazoa > Chordata > Actinopteri > Clupeiformes > Clupeidae > Sardina > Sardina pilchardus. The sequence continues at coordinate 18,112,358 of NC_085009.1, forward strand.
GGAAACTTTGAGTTCAGCGGCAGTTAGGAGTCAGACTGTGGCACTCTTGTTAAGAAAGCGAAGGGAGGGGTACACCACTGACATTAGGCGACAGGGAAAATTTTCTCTCTCTCCCTCCCTCTCTCTCTCTCTCCGTGTCTCTGTGTGTGCTTGCAGAGTTTGGAAATAGCGGTCAGTGAGGCGCAGAGAGGGAACGGACTGAAGCGGACTCCTGTTACAATGCTGTCTTACAGACTAGGGTAAAACAAAGCTCATGTTTGCATTCACGTAGACTGTTTTTCGTAAAACCGCTTCTTTCGGTGAAAGGTGGACAGAGAAGTCTGGAAGGTCCGGCGAAGAACAAACGATCATGTAGGCTATCCAGACGTCCGATTTGAGTCATGGTAAGTCCCCTGGTATGCCGTTGTCGGCACCAGTTTCCTGCCTTTCCACTGATACATTGGACGCCTGTTGCGATACATGGTGGACCAGACAACGGTCTTAGGGGAACTATTCATTGCATTGAACTTACAGAGAAAATAAAAGTAGGCTAGTTCGTGGTGGACGTTCATCTTCCGCTGTTGTTTCGGCAGCCGAAAAAAAAATATGTTGGCATGGATATCTTCAGTCTTTGGCGCATTAATCAGAGCATTTGCACAAACCCGTTTATTGGGGGATATTCTTTCTTTCTCTTCTTCTTCGTCTTTTTTGCCTTTCTGTCTTTTTCATGACGCGTGCTTGAAAACTCTTCAAGTTCACAAATTTAACCATACCTTGCTTACCTTCGCATGCTTCTCTGAAGTCAGCAAACATAGCCTACAACAAAGCATTTGATTACAACAGTGCCATCCATGACTGTACTCGCTCCGTGTTTACTGGATCGGTGTAGCATCCATGCTTGGTTTGGAGCAGTAGTCGTTCTGACATACTGTAGCCTGTGCGATACTGTAGGCCTGACTACACGGTGGGTAGCCTACAATGGTTCTACGAACCACTTTCTCCAACGCTTCCTGCGTGTGTTGACTGTCAAAACAAAGCTCTGCCTGCTGTTAAAGAATGGGATTGAGCTGTGTGTGTGTGTGTGTGTGTGTGTGTGTGCGTGTGTGTGTGTGTGTGTGTGAGTGGGTGAGAGAATCACTGAGCATTTTTCCATTTAAGAGAAAGGTGAAAGGACATTCCAACCAACAAAATGACAAGACTGAGGTGCATTCATAGAGATAAGCCACTTGTAAGCTTCTTGTGTGTTAGTCAGATGACTAAATGTAATATGAATATGAAGATAGTGATAGATAGAGAGTGAGAGGTATCAAGGTAGGGCAAGAGAAAGAGAGCGTACAGAGAATACTTTCTAGACAGTGAGAGAATAAACCCCCATTTTTAGTATAGTGCCTGATGTTTGGTGTGTGGGATAGGGTGGAGTCCTTTGGCAGACTGAGCTGGAGAGAGGGAGAGAGAGAGAGAGAGAGAGAGAGAGAGAGAGAGAGAGAGAGAGGCCTGTTTTATTTCGGGAGACTTGGAGTACCATAGCCGTGGTTAGGGTGATGCTGCATTTTCCACAGGCAGACCTGAGCGCCAAAAGGAGAGAGGGTGAGGTTGAAAGAGAGGGAGAAAGAGAAAGAGGAAAATGTCGGAGAGACTGACTGAGTGTCCCCTGCGGAAAGAGGGACTGGAAGTTGGATGCAGGAGAGTATTGGAGGATTCAAATTGTAAAGCATGTACGCACAAGCGCGCAAATGCGCGTGCACACACACACACACACACACACACACACACACACACACACACACACACACACACACGCGCGCGCGCACACACACACACACACACACACACACACATACACACACATACACACACACACACACACACACACACACACACACACACACACACCATTCAGAGTACACCTATGTACCAGACACTAGCCACATTCAGTCATGCAAATATCCATTCGAAGTATAATTAAACCAAAAGGATTGATTTGCTGAAAATCATAGTTCCTCCGCGAGTGAGCTGTTGCCATGTGACTAATCAGTGTCAACAAAGAAATACATCCTCTTTTAGCCTACTGTAAGTACTGAGCAAGTTTACACACGTGTGCATCATAACAACGGTTTTGCAGGACAACAAATGGACGTTGAGTATGCCAGAATAGGAATCATGCAAGGCTCAAAGCACTGTGCATTCCTTAGTATGCCTAACTGTGAAGACAGACAGGTGCTGGCCGGGAGAGAGGTTGGATAAGTCACTGGTGATGTGCCAAACAAGGGATGGCTAATTAGGAAGAAATTATGTGAACGGCTAATAAAAACGACGGGGGGAAGGTCGTTATTTAAACCGAAACTTGTACGTCATTAAAATTCCATACTACTAGAGGTGTAAAAGCCCGGCTTCGGAAAGTAAAAGTCACATTAATGTTCCAACCATTCACTTAATCAGCTGATTCTAATTAGCACAACTCTTCAGCCAGGTAGAGCATCTTGAAAATCATGAAATCACATGTGTGAAGCGCACAGGTACAACCACATGACAGGACTTTTACTTTCTATTCACATCTCTGCCCCCTACCCAACCAAACAAATGCTATGAACCCAACAAAACACTATGAACTTGTATATAATTTAATCCATACTCCCAACCCAATCCAAGTCATTTGATCTTTGCCCGAAATTGATCACGCCAGCAAAATTTGAGGTTGAGAAATTTGGTCTGGACTTGTTCCATTGAGAAGGCGATGTCCATTTGAGAGCTCTGCGCACATATCAAATCGTCTGGGTGGGCTTTATACGATGATTGACAGATGGTGCCTATTCACTCACATCACCGGAGCTGTTGTACAAGATATTGACAGAACAATAATGAATTTAAAAATGATTCAGGTATTTCATTTGTCAAGAAGAGGGCTGTTCTCCCTACAGGAATCACATATTTTGTTTCTATGATGGGTTCGGTCTACACAGTTTCCCCCTGCATCGGTTTATACGCTCCATAACACACCTCAGTGATGCAGTACCAGACTCAAATTCTGAATAGAATTCAGTCTGTCTTCGTCAGGCTTCACACATTCATTAGTGTTTAAAAAAATAAATGCTTGTGTACCATGCAGGTAGAGTATAGGCTATGCTTTGGGCCTGGTGAGAGCCTAGCTGCAGAGGGCTAGACGGTATACACAGTGCTGTGCTCAGCTACTGTATGTGGGAAGCCTAGGGCCTGGTGAAAGCCTAGCTGCAGAGAGTCAGACGGTGTACGCGGTGCTGTGTACAGCTATGTGGGAAGCCCAGGGGGACGTGCAAGGGTTGGGAAAGACCAGGCAGGCAGCCTCCCTCGGCCTGGGCCTAGAAGGAGGAAGTGAGTCCCGGGGGACTGGTTAAATTTGGTTGGCTCGGGGGCGTTGCGTTGCGTTAGCCAAAGAGTTTTGGGAAAATCCGAGACGAAGGGTAGGGGACTCAGTATTTCCTAGATTCGCTCTCTCTCCATCTCCCTCCCTCTCTCTCTCTCTGCTTCTCCCTCCTGCCCCCTCTTTCTCTCCCTCCCGCCTCTCTCTCTCTCTCTCATTGTCGCTCACTCTCTCTTCCTCCCTCCCTCTTGCTCTCTCTCTCACTCTCTCTCTCTCTCTCTCTCACATGTACATCTGTTTTACATCACACTTTCTCTCCCTTGTTTCCCATCGATCTTTCTCTCTCTCTCTTTCTCTCTCGCTTTCTCTCTCTCTCTCTCCAACCCCAGCGGTTCAACCACGTTCCCCAGTTTCTATCAATCTATCTCCTTATGTTCTGTCTCTGTCTGTTCTTGCTTTCTTCTCCTCTCCTCGCTCTTTCTCTGTCTCCCTCTGTCCATTTCGCCTGGTCAGCCAAACATCTGTTTGCTGGGCGGCTTCTGCCTCTTCCGCTTTAAAAGCTCACTCTCCAGGCCCGAGAGAAAGACAGGAAGTTCAACGGAAAACTGACATACCCGTAGACACACACACACACACACACACACACACACACACACACACACACACACACACAGACTCTCACTCACTTAAACATAACACACACAAGCACGCACACACACACACACACACACACATGCACACCACACACATACACACACACACACACACACACACACACACACAGACTCTCACTCACTTAAACATAACACACACCAGCACGCACACACACACACATACATGCACACCACACACACGCACGCAAGTAGAAATCCCCCAAACACACCCATCTCACTGTCCTGTGAAGAAATCCTGTAGTGGTGCACGTAGCAGTATGCAGAGGTATCCTCATGTACCCCACAAAAGCACACACAGGCATGCAAGAGCAAACACACACACACACACACACACACACACACTAGCTCACCTCCACTAAAAAGGAGCTAGATCAACATGGCCGACCTCATCTTGACCGCATGGCTGGAGTGCAGATGAACCATTCGAGTTCCATCGAGTTCCATCGCCTGATTGTGAATACATGAGAGAGACGTTCCCCCCGTACTGGCATGAATGATGACCTGTTTTGTGTTTTTTTTTCACCCAGCATTCAGTACTTGTTTGTTATTCTACCCTATGAAATGAGGAAGGGCCCTCTGTCCTCTGCTTAGGGGCCTTTGGATTGTTCTCAGTGAGACCTTTCTCGGCCCCTTGAGGTGAAGTATAGGGTGATGGCTCTGCGCCAAACGCTCATGTATGTAGAAATGTGGCGCACCTCCGAGTGTACGAGGGACTTAAATCAACACTTCTTCTAGCGCTTTCCGTACCTCTTCCTGCGTACAGTATGTGTGTGTGTGCAGCGAAGAGTGTGTGAGAGGTGGAGGCGATAAGTGCCTCCTTCGCTGTTTAGTTCCTCGTGCACTGTCAGTTCATTTCAAGATGAGTTTTGGAAAAGACACACTCTTGTTCATCTTTTCTCACACACAAAATTCATGCACGCTTAATGTTGGCCCTCACAAACGCATAAGCGCACACACACACACACACACACACACAAACACACTCCACATCCACATCTGAAACAAAAACAAAACAAAAAAAAATACCTTCATGTCACGCAAGCACAGTTGCATGAATACATGCCTACACAGCCAGACAGCTAGACAGACACACACACACACACACACACACACACACACACACACACACACACACACACACACACACACAGAGAGACTGTCAGATAGCCAAGGTCTTGGCTTTGGGCCTACATCCAGGAAATCAATCCCTGAAGCCCGTGCCCAGGGAAATCTTTGTAAGGAGAACCTCAGTTCCTGATGAGTTAGGATTACTCTAGAGGAACCATGCTGTGCTATATGGAAATACACTAAAATATTAATATATTCAAAATGCCTGTAAAAGGATATTTTCTCTTTTATTCTATTTGTTATCTTCTCTGACTTTAAACGTCCTAACTACAACCAGAGTTCCATGGGTACAATTTATTCCAGAAGCCAATAGTTGCATATTCAGAATAACTGGCAGAATGATCTCCAGAATATTCAGTTGAAGCATTTCCAGATTTTTTATTCAAGAAGCTGCTGACATGGTGGGTTGAAAGCCCTAATGCCATCATTTTTATTTGACTCTGTTAGTCACAGCTCTGACCACTGTTCCAGAAACCACCAAACAAAGCCACCATAATACGCATCACGCCCACAGACTCACTGACACACACACACACACACACGCACGGGGGCACCTGTTTGACCAATCCGTTTAGCTTCATTCAGGGCAGAGGCCTCTTCACAAGCCCCATCAATGAGTCAGACATACAGGCCAGACAGCCAGGGAGAGAGCACTGCCCTAAACTACACCATAACACCCAGCCCCCCCTCCCTCCCCTCCCAGCCACAGTTCCCATGTGTGAACACATTCAGACTTCAAAGCGAAAAGAGGAAATGCAGTTCACAGGTTTTTTTTTGGGGGGGGGGGGAGTTCTCATTGGCTTTCTATTTTAGGGGTCGCTGTCACATGGTGTTGGCGGACCAGTGTGGGGATAATGATCTCTTGCATCCATATTCAACATACGCTCCAGTGGTCGAGATCATGATAATGTTGGCTTGCATAACACTTTCTTTATTTTTCTGTTGATGTTCTAAAGGTTTTGATTTACTGTAGATCTTGGAGGCATTCATGCACACACACACACACACACACACACACACACGCGCACGCACACACATGGATAACCACACACACACTCTGGAGTACACACACACCCACAAGCGTACATACATGACTTCAGTACTTCAGAAGAATTCTTATGATCTGACTGAAGTCATCAAAATCCAAAGTCAGGACAGCTCATTACTGTAAGTGACATATGACATATAAAAAACAGGATATATTGTTGAATACACTTACTGTAATAAGCATTGGCAGAGTCTGGTCTGCAGACTCTCATTGCTAGAAAGAGCTTCCTCCTTAAGTCACAGTAAAAATAGTTCATGCATGTCTGATATTGGGGTGCATTGCAAGCCAATGCACCTACCACCACTGATCCAAACCAGTTCAATAACCATTGAACAAAACCAAAGCACATATCACTGTAAAATCAATGCACCTATCAATTATTCACCTGCTCAATCTGGGGTTGGCTTGCATACTTTATTAATTACATTCCAAAGTTACTGTAAGTATAGTAAGACTTAGATTTATTGAAAAAGTTGATCGATTCCAGGAGTAGTTTAGTTGGATAA
>NC_085009.1:18124029-18131529 GCF_963854185.1 Sardina pilchardus
GTTCTGTGGGTTAGCTTCAGCTAGCCATTTAGCAGTGGCTAATATGGCGCCAAGAAGTCTGTTTGCCATAGGTTGATTTCAATAAGGTTCCGGTGTTGGGGTTTGTCTATGTTCATCGTCAGTGAAGTGGCTCTTTTGCAGCTCAAGCAATTGATTGGCAATTGTTTGAGTTTTAGTCTCAAAACTGAGGACCGTGAAACAAGATGTCGGTCATTAATATTTGTACATCCTACTAGTAGCTAGCATTAGTAGCGACCATTGAAATGAATTGTTGCGTGTCTATGTAAATACAGTATGTTCATGGGTGAGGAAGGTGGAGAGATAGAGAGAATTACAGGAAGAGGAGAGTGAAGTGGAGGGCAAATGGGAGAAGAAGAACAGAGAAAGAGAGTTGTGTAAAGAAGGAGGGGAAATCAAAATGATGGGCCAAACAGTGAGTGAGAGAAACGGATGGATTGGGGGATGGATGTAGGAAGGGTAAATGGGCAATAGGTCAGAGGCTGATGATGGGAAAAAACGGCAAAGCTATTGTGTGATCTGTGGGAGGATCGAGCTGACCCAGCAATATTTGTATACAAGATCTTTCACATGGTATTAAATTAGCAAAGAGGTTTCAATAGTCATTTGTAGAGACTAGCAAGTGACATTGTTGGAAATGGCTCGTCCAGCCATTCATGATGAGAATTAGGCTGATGTGAGATGGAACTAAGAGGAAGGGGTGTGACTTTCCAATGAATTTGAATGGAGTCCAAATTTGACCAGTAGCCTACGTAGTTGTGCAGTTTTTTTCCATTTCTTTTTTTTTCTTTTAAAAATATATTTTAATATGACGTAGATAGACGGCAGAAGAAGAAGGAGACGCTAGTTCAGAAGAAGAAGCTCTGACAGAATGATTACTGAGACAGGGAGAAGTGGTTGTTTGTGGAAGGAAATGCATTGTTGGCAGCGACTTGAGACTAGGGAAGTGAGAAAGGTGAAGATAAAATCAAAGTCAGGAAGAAGACAAAAGGGGAAGAGCAGCCAACAAAATCTGGAGGTCGGGCATATCACGAAAACACCACTTGGATATGACTCAGCTTAACTTTTATAATTCTTACGCATACAAAGTCCCGTGGCATGACAACAGTATCTGTTTCATGGCTCTAAATTGAATTATGAAACTGGCCTCTTTCTATCCCTCTCTTTCACTATCCCTCTCTTTCACTCTCTTCTCTCTCTCTCTCTCTCTCTCTCTCTCTCTCTCTGTGTTTGTCTCTCTGTCTCTACAGGAGGGACAGGGGCGCTGGACACGTGTCTTGTAAGCACAGGTGACGGAGTTCTGCGTCTGCCGTGGGTTGACGTGGTCTACCCGAAGTTTGTCTGCAACCCCCAGGGAGAGGAGCTGGGAGACCTGGCCCTACCAGCCAACCCTGGTAGCCCCAGCCAGATCTCCTCTGCTGGGATGAGGGCAGGTCGAGGCTCGGGCGGAGGTGGTGGAGGCGGTCTGGGCTGGGGCTCATCGTCTGGTGAACTGGACTCCTGGTCGTGGGACGAGGAGGACGATGACGACGATGATGGCAACGACCCTGATGGCACCGAGGCTGAGGCGGCTCTGGTGGCCCTGGCACGCCGGCGGGCCAGCGCGGATGCCCTCGCTGGACGGCTGGGGGCGTCGGCGTCAGCAGTGGCGCCCCCTGGGGACCGGGAGGGTGATTACGTGGAGCTCTTGGAACCCCGCGGTGGGCCGGACGGCGGGGCTGACCCGTCCCAGCAGCGCTACCTGGAGATGCACGGCGTCAGCAAGACCAGGACGCTGCCGCTGTGCCGACGCGCCAAGGCCATCAAGCTGCGCCGGGGCAAAGCCTGGGCGTTCGGACGAACCGACGCCAACGGTGGCGGCGCAGGGAGCAGGTCGGGGGCCGCTGCTCGTCGAGATGGTGGTAGCCAGGCCGGAAGGGACTGGCTGCAGTCACGGCCCATGCCCCGCGTCATTGATTTGGGCCGCGAGAGACGCAACCATACTGCACAGGATTTGGACGTGGAGGAGCGATACGTTCGAGACCCGACAGGCCTCGAAAGCAGGGGACTTTATTTGGGAGGGCCGGCCAAGGAGAGGAGGCCTGGAGTGGGCAGGGAGAGGGAGGGAGCTGCCTGCACTCTGCCCTGGGAGGAGAGCCAGAGGTGTAAAGGGTCGGCAAGTAGCAGGAGCAGGGGAGGGTCTGAAGCACAGCGAGAGGAGGCGGCAACCGATGTGACCAATCACAAAGGGGAACACTCTGGGGAGGGCCAATCAGACCAAGGATCCCATTCGGACTCTGTGTTTGAGGACACTGACAAACCGTTAGCTGATTCTCTCAGCAGCGAGGACTGTCCGTCCACACCATTGGCTGAAACTCCGGTAAGCCCGGTGTGTCCAGACAACCCATTGGCTGGCACGTGCAGGGAAGGAAAAGGCGCCGCCAGCCAAGCAGCCGCTGATTCTGAATGCTGTGATTCAGCAGGCGGGGGGACACCACCGCAAACAGGAAATACCAAAGAGAACTCAAACTCAGAGAGAACACATTCCCAACCTGGTACGGGCAAGGTCACAGAAGAAAAGCATTGTGGGAAGTCTGAGGAGAGGGTTTGTCCCAGAGGAAAGGAAGTGAAGTCAGGAGGATTCAGAGTGCCCAGGTATGGGCATGCAATTCATGTAATTTACACTGCACTCTATGGTCTTTTTAGACAGATGTCAGAGACCAGACCAGATGTCAGTCATAAGTTCTTACTCAACTAATTCACTTCCAATACTGGTTGTCCTGGAAACAGTTATTTGTGTAATGCCAACATGTAACTAAGGCCAAACAAAAACCTTATTCTGTCTAACAGCTGATATTGTACACAACATCTGACACAAACACTAGGTTATAAATGGACATTACAGTGATTTGAAATAGTTTGATAATGGTAGCCGCAAAAACATGATGTATTCACATTGAAAGATGTATACAAATATGGCCATGTGGTTATTGGCTAAGTAGAGGCCCTAATTCTTCAACCACCTAAGGTTATTAGCTGTGCTGTTTGTAATACTGCTAGGCTAGAACAACCAGAACAAAGTAGCTGTTGGTATAACGTAACTTTTAGAGACCTTTGAAAGTAAAGTGTGGAATAAGCCAAAAGTAATACTGTATGTCTACATGAATTTTGACCTGTCGTAGGAGGAAGAGGAAGGTCAAAGGAGGAAAAGGGAAGTGTAAGTCTGGTGCCCGTGGCAACCAAAAAGGCAAGGATCCGGCTACTCCAAAAAGCCAAAACAAAGCACCTCAAAATGGCAGCGCTACCGCGTCAGCCACCAAACTGCCACTCAGTGAAGATAACCAATCCAAGCAACCAAAGCTGTCCTCAGGGCCGGACAAAGAGCCACCTTTAACCAATGAGAATGGAGAGAAGGAAGAGGAGGAACCAAAGGAAAGCAATAAAGGTTAGACTTGTTCTGGTCTTCTGTCTATCAGCTAATTACAAAATTGGAAGCTGTCATTACTAATCATGTGCTATACACCAGCATACAAGATGAAACATCCTTTTTCCCTCCAATGACTCATTGTCTAGAGATCCCAGATCATGTGATTCTAAACTGAATTACTTCCTAACATTGACATGATTGGGTTTCATAACTGCATATTGTCATACATGGACATGAATATCATTACTGTTTCCTGACAGAAAATCAGGCAGTCGTAACGGACAGCCCTCCTGATGCAGTCAGCCAAGGCTCACCTCCAACTGACCACTCCGCAGAAGTGGAGGCATCCTCGACACTTCCTGACCAGTTAGATGGTGAATCTCCAAAAGCCCCACCCCTTTTGAGGGATTTGGATCAGGAGCTGCTCCAATCAGGGAAGCTGTTATTGACAGGTACGGTTTTACTTGCCTTCCTCTGCTAAAGGGACCGTCAGCGAATCTAAGCTTCTAACTCATACTACTTTTTGTGACATTCAGCGAATGTCTCTCCATTCCGTTTGTACATAGTTAAAGCAACACAACTCTGGTTGTGTAAACTGGAAGCAAACAAAGTAGAGTAAGCCTATATCCCAAACATAACAAAACTGCCAATCACCGAAATGGGGGGATGGAGGGTTGGGGAAATGGAAGGGGAGTTTGGAGAGGGCATTGGTGAGTTCACGCTCTGGTGTTTAGATGATGTTTGGTTCAAATAGCAACGGAAGTGACATCCAGAATTGCTGACGATACCTTTAATCAGAAAGTCTCAAGCTCAGTTTCTTTCTATCACTCTTCTCTGCCTCTCTCAATCACTGCCCCTCCTCAATCCTACTCTTCAATATCCCCCATCCAATTTTTAAAGCATTCTACCCTATTTTTTTTTTTACATTTATTTTCTAATACACAAATTTCTATTCTATTCTATTCTATTGTATTCCTCACATCCTCTTTTTGATTTCTCTCTGCCTCTCCTTGGCTTAGGTACGGTGGACAGGCTCGGTCGGGGTCTGGTTGTAACTGAAGCACACCTCCCAGAAGAAGGTTACCCGGCAGACGAGATGGCCAGGGTCTTGGCATGCTACTACCACATCACCCGGTATCACTCTCAAAGCATTCTTCTTATTATTATTATTATTATTATTATTATTATAAAATACAGAAGAAAAACTGTATGGGGAAAGCCATTTTCAGCTGTGGGGTTTTAAAGGGGGACTGTTTAACTATGCTGATACAGAGGCCCTGACCTGATGAGACCCTCTGAGTGTATCTGAACACTGGCTGTTAGGCTAGTTAACGTGACCAGAATTGTTTACACATATTTCTAAACACCCAACATTTATATGACAGTTCAATTCAACTGTAAGAATACTTTCATCTGCCTGTGCAGTATTGGTCTCTGGCATTGAAATACATACATTGCGTAAATATTTAAGGCCATGCCATAACATCCAGACCCATGAGGTAATCTCGTAGGACCACAGATGAACCCTGTGTGTGTTGATGTCACGGGTTCCAGCTGTGTGTTATGTTACCCGGTGTTTGAAAGCTGAAAGTGGCTGTGTGGTCTGGTGTATACAGGCCGTCTGCGAAAGAGAAAGGCCTGACCGTGATCATCGACAGCAGGCAGGCCCCTCCCTCTGAGCTCTGCCTATCTGCCCTCAAATCTTTCAAGGTATGTGTGTGTGTGTGTGTGTGTGTGTGTTTGTGTGTTTTATGGGTGTGGCTGTGTGTGTGTGTGTGTGGAGTGGGGGGGGGGTCATGTGTAATAAAGAGTAATGTGCATTCATGCTGGCTATTGAGGTTCCCCCCTCTCTGTAAAGCACTGTAAAGCGCTATATAAAATGCATGTTGGTATTGATTTTGTATGTTATGTTTATACACCACCAGTGATAGATAAACATCAAATACCAAGTGTAAATCTCTCTGTCTCTCTTTCTCTGTGTGTGTGTGTATATGTGTGTGTGTGTGTGTGTGTGTGTGTGTATATGTGTGTGTGTGTGTGTGTGTGTGTGTGTGTGTGTGTGTGTGTATGTGTGTGTGTGTGTGTGTGTCTTTGCGGGTGTGTGTGTGTGCGGGTGCTTGTGTGTATGTGTGTGTGTGTGTGTGTGTGTGTGTGTGTGTGTGTAGACTCAGGTGCCAGAGGGCCTTGCTTCAGTGCTCATTCTGACTGATGAGCAGCAGGAGTCGTCTCAGCCCGCTCTGGATGGAATAGAGGTGTGCAGTGAAACTGAACTTAACATTCTTTCTTCTCTTCTCTCCTCTTCTCTCTCTCTCTCTATCTCTCTCTTCTTTCCTCCCACGCTCTAATTCCTTCTTCCCCTTCTCTCACACTTTGTTGTCTTTCTCTTCCCTACAGATCTCACTCGCTCCTTCTCACCCTCTCTGCCCCTCTCTGTTCCTCTGTTCTCATTCAGTATCTCACGCCACTTCTCCTCCCCTTGTTGTCTGATCTTTCTTTTCTTTCATCTCTCTCTCTCTCTCTCCCTCTCTCTCTCTCTCTCTCTCTCTCTCTCTCTCTCTCTTGGCTGTGTTCCCAGTGTAGCTGGTTTCCCATGCACCCCTTTCTGATTTGCATGTATGTATCAGATTGGAATAATGACTCCCCCATCGTATCCATTTTAGCCGACCGTTTCATCCTCCATTTCCACTCCCACCCATAACCTTCTGCAGGTGCGCACAGTGCGGGGCACAGGGGTCCTTCAGCAATTTGTAGACAGGCAACAGCTGACCACGGAGATGGACGGGGACTGCCAGCATTCACACTCTGATTGGCTGACCTTCCGGCTGGTGAGCGTCTGCTCCACAACACAAATTCCTGTTTGAGTCTTGAGTTTGAGACACCAGAACATAGTAACTTTGCATATATTATAAATGTTTGGGTAAATTTCCATAAAAACCTTTATGGTGTGCTGTCCAACGTAATAGTATTGCTTTTTCTTATGGAGAACAGACAATTTGTCTGCCAAATATAAATATATTCAAAAGTATGTCGAGCACTGAAATGGGTCAGGTTGTAAACAAGTGACAAAACCATGGATTTCTTCTCTTGCTTTAATCATTCCCTCAGTCATTTGCTCTTTATAGCTTTGTGTGAGTGTTATAATCATGGCCTAGCCTTTGCAAAATGCCTACTTCTTTTATATATCTTCATCTCTCGCGAGCCCAGTTATAGCAGCACAGAGTTAAATTAACACTTACATTATATGGGTGGCCACAACAAGACAGCCTCTAAGTTTTAAGATCAAACCACCAATATATTTTACTACGGCCACTGCCAACCAGCACCAGACTGTTTTTTAAGGGAACAAATTGGGGTAGATCATAACCTCTCTCTCACACACTTTCTGTCTGTCTCTCTCTCTCTCTCTCTCCATTTAAATGTTCTTTTTTCTCTCTCTCACCATCACTCTGTTTCCCGCTCTTGCCCATTTTCTGTTGCCAGAGTTTGGAAAGGCTGACTGAGCGCTGTGAGAGCGCCCTCTCTCTGCTGGAGGATGCACTGCAGTCTATGGAAAAGGAGCCTCTGCCCGCCAGCATCAAGGTATCAGGCTGATTTCTGTCTGCATTCTTCTCCCTCGGGTGTGAGCCATTTACTATTGAGGGAATAGTCATGTCCAGACAGGTTTGGAAATGATATTTTGAGTACTTAGCTCGGAAACATATTAGTAGGTTGGATAGAGGTAAAAGATGACAAGGAAAAGTGGTAGTACACACACACAAACACAAAGCCACAAAGCTCTCTCTCTCTCTCTCTCTCTCTCTCTCTCTCACACACACTCTCCCTCACACACACACACACACACACACACACACACACACACACACATACTGTACACACGCACACACGCACGCACGCACGCACGCACGCATGCACGCACGCACGCACACACACACAGATGCATAGAGACACACACTTTTACACATGGCATTACACTTTGATTAGATCCCTGTCCTCCTCCTGCTTCTCCACCTATGAAGGACATCGTGCTTTTGGAGGCAAATCTAATCTGTTCAAATGGAGAGTCATTGTGGGAAAGA
>NC_085009.1:18154029-18161529 GCF_963854185.1 Sardina pilchardus
ATGTGCCTTAAACTATAAGCTGCCCTTACCTGTTCATAGCGGATTTGATCTGTCTTGTCTTATCCCAGGAGCTGTATGTTTTCATTAGATTAAAGGATGTAGCTGAGTCTTAAGACACTAACACACACACGCGCACACTCGCGTACTCACACATACACACGCGCACACACGCACACGCACACACACACACACACACACACACACACACACACACACACACACACACACACACACACACACACACACACACACACACACACACACAAACACATAGCTCAGACCCAGGAATACTTTCCACTGTAGGTCGTTATATTCTTGCTTTCTGTAAAGACTTTTTCCATCGTGAAAAAAAAAGATAGGCCTTGGCAGAGGCGTTGTGTTCCAAATGTAAATACTAGCACTATCCAAAAGAGAGGAAGAAAACATAGAAGAAGAGGAAAAAAAGAATGGTGCCATTTTTGAAGCTTTTTTTTTGCTTTAACCATAATATACAATGTTTACATGGTTTTACTGATATTTTTTGGAGGGGAAATGACTGCATGCCCTGTCTGTACTCTACTACACTGCTTCGTACTTGATAACCATTTGTACTTGATCATGTGTTGACTTGTCTCTGTATTACATTAAAAAAACAAAACTTGGACTGAATTGTAACCATCCTTTTGTCCACTGGGAAAGTATGTGTCGTACCATATACATTATGCGTTGAGCAGGCAGTGCAGGAAAAAAAAACCAACAGCTAGAAATATCGCACATTGTGGAGTTTAGCGCCATCGTTCAGTTAGGTCATTGGAGACCCACCGAACGAAAATAACGAAGACCCCCGGAAAACGACACACACAAAAAAAAGTGTCTAAGCTTCGACGAATGTGAGAGGGTGTGAAAGAGGAAAATGAAAAACAGAAAAAGGGAGTTATCAACAGAGTGATGAAGAGAGAGGAAAGGTTCGAGGAAAAAGAGAGAGAAGAGAGAGAGGTATAAGGGGAAGTGTGAGAATATGAGGGATGATGGGGAACAGTGAGGGATTGAACAGATAGAGGATTAGCCGAGAGAAAGACAGAGCGAGAGAGAGAGGGAAGAGGGGGCAGAGGATGGTAGAGGGGAATGATGGGAAACGAGAGAGCAGAGAGGCACAGACAGAGGGGCACAGAGAGGGGAGACAGGGAACAAGTAGAGAGAGAGAGAGAGAAAGACGGAGAGAGAGAGAGATGACAAAACAGAAGGGAGTAGGAGAATGAGTGAGTGAAAGAGGGAGGGGAGGGGAGGTATACCAGAGGGGTAGACAAGTTTTTTTTTTTTTTGTCTAGATAGAAATCTGAAGAGAGAGCCAGTGAAGAGGGAGAGAGAGAGAGAGAAAGAGGGGTAGAGGAGAGAGCATGAGTGAACCAGAGTGAGGGTAAGAGAGAGAGAGAGAGAGAGGGGTAAAGGGGGGATGTTGACAAAGCAGAGAGACTGTGGTGAACAAAGAGAACGTGGGGAGAATGAGCCGGGTGAAACATCAAAGGGATTTTTTGGGCCTGGTTACCGGGACAACAGACATTTGCATGCGATTAGCTTTTTACATCATATTAAGAGGGGAAGGGGCGAAGGAGAGGGGAGGGAGGAGAGAGAGAGAGAGAGAACTATAGATCATAAAGGGAAAGGAGTAGGAAGGAAGGAGAGAGCGAGTGTGTGAGAGAGAGAGAGAGACGCTGGTGACACACACACACACGCACACACACACACATACACATTGACTTGGCGACTAACAACCAAGCGCTTGTCCGCGAAGAAGCCAGTTCACGTGTGCGGTATGCAAATCATTGCATTAAGCCGCTTGTGTGAGGCTGAGATGATAGATGTATATCTAATATGGCTGGACTTTTTCGAATGTTTCCCAGGGCTTGTGTGCCATTCCTTATCTTTTGCTCATTCGCTGAAGTGGTTCTGTTGTCTTTGCACCTTTGCAGTTGGCTGTGCTGTCTCGCCTGCTGCCTCTCTCCAAGTCAATATATTACATACACCCGCTCCCACATACATCATAGTCACACCCTGCAGGCTACACATGCACTCACAAAATGCTCCAAACAATATGCTCAGACACACTCACTCTCGCACACATGCACACACACACACACATGCACATGCACACACACACACGCACCCTTTCTCACACCCTCCCTTCTGCCTTCTCTGTCTCCTTTCCCCTTCTTTTTTCACTCATTCTCTCCCTCATGCCTGTCTGTCTCTCTCTCCTCTGTCTCACTCTCTCCTTCTCTCCCTCTTCATCTCTCTCCACCCCTCTTTTTCTTTCACCAAATCCCTCGTTCTCCCCCCCTCTCTCCTCCTCCTTTCTCTCTCCCTTCCTCCTCATCCCTCTCTCTCTCTCTCTCTCTCTCCCTCACTCCTCTCTTTCCCTCTGGCCTGCAGTGCTGCATGAGATGCTTCAGTGCCCTCCGTATTGTGGCTGCATTGTGCTGAGAGGCATCGTCATGGCCGCCGTCGCCACGGCTCCATTGTGCTGGTGAGTATTACAGTATCAATACCCTGACACTGCGACAAAGGGCCAACAGCCTCCACCATATCACTCCTCCCCCCCCACCCCCCCTCTGCTCTGTCTCATCCCCCTCTCTCTCTCTCTCACTCCCTCTTCCCTCTTTCATTCCGTCTCTCTCTTTCTCCAGCCTCAGACCATCCCTCCCTTCTTCCATCCTTACCCCTCCGTCAATCGATTTCCCTCCATATCCCACTAAATATGTATGTATTGATCCCCGTCTTTTGTCAGACAACTCCCTCCCTCCCTCCTTCCCTCCCTCCTTCTCTGCCACCCTTTCTCTCTCCCCACATCTCTTTTCTCTCACATCTATCAGATTTCATTCTCCGTGTTGCCCCCCTCCCTTCATATCTCACTCCATCTCTTTCTCTCACTCTAACCCCTCCGTCGTTCACCATCTCTCATTTCATCTCACCCCCCACCCCCTTTTTCCTCCTTCCATCTCTCTCTCTCTCTCTCTCTCTCTCTCTCTCTCTCCCTCTCCCTCTCTCTCTATGTGCCATCTAACCCCCTCCCTCGCTCTCTGCCTGTTTTTTTCTTCTCTCTTTTTTTTTTGTTTGTCTCCGTCTCACTCACTCTCTGCATATTAATTGCAGCATTTCTGCAGCGGAGGAGAAAACAATCAAAACGTCAGGGGCGGGTGATGATGCTACTGTAACACACACACACACACATACACACTGTTGACACGGACATACATACACACAAACGCACATACGCATTGGACACAGATAGGCATGCATACAAATACGCGCAAATAAACAATACTTATGCATACAAAAAAAAAACACCTTTGTGTGAACCCAGACAGATGCACACAACCACATGGGCACAAACACATATCTGCATACATTACCAACACAAACAAACAACACAAACAGAGACACACAAACTCAAGTCTGCTAAACCTTGCAAAGAGAAAAAAAATGTTTGGGCAAATTAACACCTAGGCTACAATTAGTGTGAGATATGTGTTGGATCACATTTTGTGTCAGGAGGAAAATATACATACCCACAGGTCATTAACACTTACACACACTGTGAAATATTCAGAATGTTAAGCTATACGAACTTGAATATGTTGATCGACATTCACAGAATAAGGTGGCAAAGACAGTATGGCTATGGGAATATGATTCATTATACATTTTTAATTAACTCGGAAATGTATTTTAGGACATAGGATAATTCTGTATTGACAAATGCCATTTTACACATGTGTTCAGTTATCTAACTGTACTCTTTGTTTTGTGAATCAAAAGAGACCAAACTAAAACTCAGATGTTTTGTTTTACTTGATCAGATAGATGTCTATCTATCTATCTATCTATCTATCTATCTATCTATCTATCAATCTATCTTCTGTTCTATCTAGCTATCTATTTTTGGGTGGGAGGAGGGTGCGACATTATGTGGCACCACACGGGCCAGTTGGAAGCAGTGCACCTGCGCAGCCTCACGTGAGCGCAAGCCGCGGACAGCCTGCATGTGCTCGCGTGAGCTGTGAAAATCCGCCCGGGTAGACATGGAGGAGTCAAAAAACTTTCACACACCAAACTTCCGGCTTGCAACGACAACTCTCTCTGCCTGTAACCGCATAAAGCAACGGTAACTTTTCTGCACATTTATTCCTCGAGAGAATCACGTTCTTGCACTAAAATATTGCGATTCTTCTCGACCAACGTCAACAAATACACGCTTTACTACTTACCTGCATTGTTATGACAATAAACGATCATTAAACGAAACTTTTCACCCTCTTCAGTAACAGAAATATGTGGTCTAAACTGTTTATTAGGATGTTGTAACAACATAATGGGATTCAGCAAATGCCCGCAAAGCAAAAATAAATCAAAATGCCACACGCATTTCTGATGGGCCAAATGAGGGGGCATTTGTATTTGAAATAGAATAGTTTAAATATTTGAGATGTGTCCCAAATGCACTGCTTAAGCCTATCCTGCCGTCCTATAGATCAGATGGTGTGTGAACGCGAGAGAGTGATAGCTGCCCCGCATGTGGGAATGTTTTAAAATGGTGCCCGAAAGAGTCTAATTACATTTGCAACCTACATCAGACTCCACTCTATCACCGCTCCCTTTCTCTCCCTCTCTCTCTCATTCACTCACTCACTCACGACTACACAATAAATGGATCTTTGCGAAAAAAATGCAAGAGAGACGTGCGATAGAAGAGGGGAGGAGGAGGAGAAGAGAAAGAGCAAGGGAGGGGGAAACGGCGTATGCTTGTATACAACAACCCCGATTTCCATTTTTTTCCCTAACTCGTAATGTATTTAATTCAAGTGAAACGTAATCATGACGTGTCTTGTCATTAATCTCATCGTCGCCTCTCCCGTAAGTACATTGAGCCTTACTTTCATCAGGAATATATAGTTAATACAGATAAATGTATCAATATTTATATACATGCACCTTTATAGATGATAAGATGCATACACTCCGTTCGATAGTCCGGTTACAGGCTTCCCAAAATTACATACTTGTTACATTTACAAACAACCAAATATCTGACGACGACTTTTTTCCTGTGGATATAATCAGTATAGAACCATCATCAGTATTTTCTAAACAATTTATAGTTGTATGTTTTTTTTCTTCTAAATGTAGTAGTTTTACTCTGTTTCATCCAGCTAGCATGCGTACGCTGTGAGTGATTGGCGGGTCATATATGCGTGCTGTTCAGTGCATACATGTAGCCACACACACTTGTGCAGTTTGGTGTATGTCATGTATGATGCCCGGCTATGTGCGCCTATCCCACCGCCAGGCTGTGTGTTCCAAACTGCCGGCAACGATGATGCGAATATGGAGCAAGAAAATGTCGCAACTTTAGATCAGGCCCAAATTAGTTGCATTGTAGGTTAAAATTTGATATTACATTTATCTTTTATAATTCAGGTGTAATCTGTATTTTATAAAAAGTGTTCTCTCCGAAGTCGGGCATTACGCATCGTCTGTTAAATAATAAGCATCGAACTTTTACAAAGTTTCCGCTATGTTTCAATCTGAATGTTGAACTTGAATACTGCAACGTGCACAATGCATGCCCTGTGATTGTATTTTAGCAAGGCTTGTGATTGTAAGCAAGGAGGACATCACTGGCTACATGAATCAAAAACATGCTATTGAACTTTGAGTGATTGTAGTTTGTATTTCAAAAGAGTACTCGATGTACTCGACATGTCGAAACGTGAGCTTTTGGTGTTAAAGATGCCGTTCTCTATCGACGTTGTGTGTGTTGAGGAACAAGTGATGAATGATTTGAGGATTGGGCACTGTGAATAAATCTTAAACGTAGCGGGGTGATTAGCTTGGCTAATTCTTTTGTTGGAAGACGCGTAAAGTATGGCACTGTAGAGAAATATCGACTTTTGTCTAGTATAGGAGCACACACGACCGTCAGCTCCAAGTTGCGATACATATCGTAGCGATTTGGGCATAAATGGAGCAAGTTACTACCTACGATTACCACAACCCGTCTTGTCCTAACGTCACCTCTTTGGAGTAGCCTACTAGCTCCGGTAGTCACCTCTTTTGACGCTACAGTGTTTTCGCCCTAAGTAGCGATCGCGTAACTGTAACACTGTATCTATTCAAAACCGGGACTAAGTTGTTAATAGTATACACTGAGTCGGTGGAAATGGGATTTTGGGCTTTCTGCTTAGGTCAACCATCAAAAGTTGCTCATTGTCATACACCGGAGGGGTTGGTTGGTTGTAGTTCAGCTATTTTTGTGATGGTGGATGGATTGGCAGTGCAATTCAAGATGAAACCCATGATGGCACTTTTCTCCTGCTCCCCTCGCATACTCGTGTCCTTTCCCCTCCCTTAATCTTTTGTTGAAAGAAATTCAGGAAGAAAATGGACCCGGCGTACAGTCAGATCTAAACGCTAGCTCAGCGCCCCGTCATTCCCATCAGAGCGTTTAAAAATAAACGTCTGCTGATTATAGAAATATTTGTTTAAGATAGTGTTTATATTGTTCTTTCTGAACGACGATACGCTTGCAAACCAAAGCATCGAAGCGGTTAAATCTCGTATTGGCGAGGATTGCACCCTGCATTAGTATTTGTTTGTTGGCAATTATTTATTTCATTAATGTACCTTTTTAATTGAGATGGCCGCGAGAGAGAAGGGGGAGAAAAGCGAGTGAAAATGGTTGCACGTTATTGACGCACATCACAGGGGCGCGGAGGAAATTCCTCTCGAGATAAGAAGCAGACGTGTCATCTATGTCGTCCGGATACATAATGCCGTCCCATAACCCAAAAACGTTAGAGCGAAATAATACCGAACTCATCTTTCACACGGGGCAACGTTTACAAAATGTTCGTTTCGCTGAAAGGGTACTGAGTCGTAGCAAAATCTTCTGAGGGCATGACTGAGGGTACAGTTTTGCTCTCGTTGCTCCTTAGCCTGCCTCTTTCATCTGCGTCTCATTGGCATGTAAGTGTCTGCCAGGGACTGAATGCCTCTTACTCTGGAGATTCTTATTTTAAATCACCATTGAAGTTTTGTTTTTAAGAAAGTGAGGCAGGGGAATATTTACTTTCAAACTAGATGGCACCAACATGTAGTTTGGTCCCTTAATCTGTTCATTATGTCATTTTTGCCAGTGCACCTCAGTTCACTCTTTCAAGCACCCATACACACAAACAGATACACACATGCATACTGCGTCTCTTATGCGACTCCTGCTTTCTTGAAGGGTAGGTCTACTTTAGAGTTTACTCACCAAACCACTGATTACTTTAATTGCAGCAATTAACACTCTGTTGGAGAGAGACTCCGGTGTACACATTGCCTCCCCACAGTGAAAGCACAGCTGTACTGACCTTAAAAACAGAAGGTGAAGCTTCAATTGTAGTGCGACATATTATGCACATCCCCTTTGCCTATTTGTTTTGCTCTGAGCACACAACTACCCTGAAATTAAGTCACAGC
>NC_085009.1:18169029-18206347 GCF_963854185.1 Sardina pilchardus
AAAATGTACATATAATTTACCATGATGAAAGTGGAGTTGTAGCAATAAAAGGTTCTCTCTCTCTCTCTCTCTCTCTCTCTCTCTCTCTCTCTCTCTCTCGCTCTCTTTCACACACTCTCATTTCTCCATTACTCTCTCTGCCTCTGTTACTTCCCTCTCTCTCTCTCTCTCTCTCTCTCTCTCTGTTATTTGTCTGTTACCCTTTCTCTCTCTCCCTCTTTCTTGTCTTTCTCTTTCTGTCTCTCATGTCTGCCCATTGTTCTCTCTTTCTTTCTCTCTATCACCCTCCCTCTTTCCCTGCCTCCCTCTCTCCTAATCTCTCTCTGTCTCATCTCTCGAATTTCACTCTCTCACTCTCTCTTTACCTCCCTGCCTCCCTCTCTCCCCATCTTTCTCTTCTTTCTGTCTCTTTCTCATCTCTCTCTCTCACTATCTTTCCACTCTGCCTCCCTCCCTCTCTCGCTTTCTCTCTCTCTCAATCTCTCTCTCTATCTTTCCCTCCCTGCCTCCCTCCCTCCCTCACTCTCTCTCTCTCTCTCTCTCTCTCTTTCATCTATCTATCTCTCTCATTCTCTTTCTCTCCCTCCCTCTCTCATCTCTCTCTCTCCTCTCTCATCTCCCTCTCTCTCCGTTTTCAGAGTATGGATTCGCCTCCGGAGTGTGTGCTGGCTCTGTCCTGTGAGCCCCCCCTCTCCCCTCCGGCGATGCCCTCCCTGGACCACAGCCCGCTAGCAGCCGCCGAGTCCAGCCCGCAGTCCTCCACCGCCCCCAGCCCGCAGGCCCCCAAGGAGGGCTCGCTCTCGCCCTTCCCTCGCCTCCGCAACCACCAGCTGGCCGCCGCCGCCGCGGTCAACGGGAAGGCCTTTGGAGACGAGGTGGTGGAGGAAGGGCTGGACGAGGAGGAAGAGGAGGAGGAAGAGGAGGAGGAGGAGGAAGAGGAGATGTCCGCGCTGGCGTCTCCCACACCGGCCGTGGCGCTGTTCCCCGGGGAGGGGGCGGGCGCGGTCCCGGGCCCCCCTCCGCCGAGGGAGTCCCCCCCGGGCACGCCGCCGTCCTTGCCGTCCGCGGCGGGCTTCGCGGCGCTGGAGATGGCCCTGTCGGCGGCGGCGGCGGCGTCATCGACGACGGCCGCGGCGGGAGCTCCGTGCGGCGGGCAGGGGGAGGAGGACGACGTCGTCGACGACGGCGGCGAGCTGGACCTGCAGCTGTTCCGCCGGGACGGCGCGGTGACCTCCTCCTCCTCCGCCTCCGCCGCCGTGACCTCCGCCGCACCAGGGGGCGCCGCCACCGCCGCGCTGCGCTTCCCGTGCGGCGTGTGCGGCAAGCGCTTCCGCTTCCAGAGCATCCTGTCGCTGCACGCCCGCGCCCACCGCCTGGACCGCCAGCGCCGGGCCACCGTGCTCTACCACGCCGGGCGGGACGCCTGCAAGCCCGCCGCCGCCGGGCCGGACCCGCCGCAGGAGCGGAGCCTGGTGACCGGCCCGGAGCGCGCCGTGGACCAAACCCTCAAGCAGGCTCTGGACGGACACCTGGACAGAAGTCTAGACGGACGGAGCCCCGACGCTCGTCCGGACGTCAGTCCGGACCGGAGGAGGAACAGGCGGAAAAGAACTTTGGAGCGAAAGCTAGAGCCGCGTCTGGACCACAGAGTGACCAGTCCAGACCGGAGTTTGGAGTTGAGCCCCGTCGAGACAATCCACCATGAAGATTCCCTCCAGACCGCCTTCAGCCCTCACTTCCTGTCTGACCCCTTTCAGAACCCCTCCCTGACCCCTCCCCCGACCAAAGAGGCACCAATCACAGCTGCCTTCACCCCGTTGCTCCCCTCCCACTTGGAAGACCCCGCCCAGACGACGATGGCCGCCGCCGCCGCTGCTGCTGCTGCTGCCGCCGCGGCAACAGCCGCCGCCACCTCCTTCCGCTGCAACGAGTGCAAAGGAAAGTTCCGGACCGCGTCCGAGCTGGCGCGCCACACGCGCATCCTCCACAACCCCTACAAGTGCACGCTGTGCCCCTTCTCCGCCAGCCAGGAGGAGCGCCTGGCCGCCCATCTCCTGGACAGCCACCCGGCACCCACCGCCACCCCGCGCGACCACCGTGTGGCGCCACCCGCGCCAAGGACAACGGCAACGCTGCCCTTCGCCCCCCAGGTTGGTTTGTGTTCTCTGTGTTTGTGCCATATGCTTCTAATGTCCGAGCTTGGTGGTGCTGTGTGTCCTTGTGTGTTACTGGGTCAAGCTTTGTGGAGTCCATGTGAAATGACCTATTAAGGAGCATTCACACCAAGAACGATAACGATAACGATAACGATAACGATAGCGATAACGATAACGATAGCGATAGCGATAGCGATAGCGATAGCGATAACGATAACGATAATGATAACGATAACGATATCTATAACCATAACGATAAAAGCGTCCACACCGGCCAACGATATGAAAATTCTCTCCTCGTGTTAATGAATGTGATGGCCAGAATATTTTGGGTTCTGATCGGCTGTTAGCTTTTTATCATTCTCAAAATAGCTCTGAAAGTGATCAGCAACGATATCGTTCTTCATGTCGTTATCGTTAAAGTTTAAGTGTGAACGTTGTCATTCATATTAACGAGAGCGATATTTATTTATCGTTATCGTTATCGTTATCGTTATCGTTATCGTTATCATTCTCGTTCTCGTTCTTGGTGTGAACGGGCCTTTAGGGATATTAAAAGTGTATATCTACCTGTCTATCTATCTATCTATCTATCTATCTATCTATCTACTTATATATCTATCTTTCTATCTATCTATCTACTTATCTATCTGTCTATTTATGTATCTATCTATTTGTCTATCTATCTATCTATCCATCCATCCATCCATCCATCTATCTATCTATCTATCTATCAGCAGACACGAGAGAATCCCACCCCTCCCAACACGCCTGTCGCCATCACGGCTCTCAACGCCAGTCCCAACGCCGGCACCAAGGCCAGCGCCAAGGCCAGTGCCAACGCCAGTGCCGCCGCCGCCATCTCGCAGGCCAGCGGCGGCGCCCCGCTGCCCGCCTTCCGGTGCGAGACGTGCGGCCAGCGCTTCACGCAGTCCTGGTTCCTCAAGGGCCACATGCGCAAGCACAAGGACTCGCTGGACCACAAGTGCCAGGTGTGCGGCCGCGGCTTCAAGGAGCCCTGGTTCCTCAAGAACCACATGAAGGTGCACCTCAACAAGCTGGGCCTGAAGGCCGGCCTGGCCGGGCTGGGACTCGGACCCGCGCCGGGGGGTGGCGCCGACGGGCCGACGGGCAAGTCCTCCGGGGGCGGCGGGGGCGGTGGAGGGAACAGGGGCAGGAACCAGTCCCTGAGCGCCCTCTACTCCAGCCTCCTGCTGGCTCGCGCCGGGGCGGCGGCGGGTGGCGCTTTCGGTGGAGGTGGAGCGGGCGGAGGCGTGGGGTCCGGGAGCCGGGCGGAGCGCGAGCTGGCGGCGGCGGTGGCGGCGGCAGCCGCCGGCTCCGGCCCGGGCAAGGCCTCCCTGCTGAGCTACCTGGGGCTGCCGGGGGCCGAGGGCGCCAGCTGCGTGGAGCGGCTGCAGGCCGTGGCCCAGGTGGCCGAGATGGGCAACGGCGAGCGGCGCGAGAGGGAGAGGGAGCGCGAGCGCGAGAGAGAACGGGAGAGGGCCCGCGAGGACCGCGGAGGCCTCGAGGCGACCCACGGCACCGACGCGGCAGACCAGGCGGTCATGTGGCAACTGGTGGCCCGAAGTCTGGCGGCGGCCCAGCACAGCCACCAGCAGCAGCAGCAGCAGCAGCAGCAGCAGCAGAAGTCCCGCTCCAGACCCCACCAGCCCCACCAGCCGCTCCCCCAGCCTCGAGGCTCCGTGGCCGGGGAGGCTGAGCAGCTGAGAGCCTACCTGGGGGGCCTGGGACCCGGGAGCACCACCACCACCGGCAGGGAGAGGGACGACCTGGGCCTCGTCTCGGCCGGCTCCGGCTCCTCGGGCCTGGGCGCGTCCGAGGCCTCGCTGGGCGGCCCCTGGGAGTGCCCCGACTGCGGGAAGCTGTTCCGCAGCCTGCAGCAGGTGGTGGCCCACGCCCGCGTCCACCTGCAGAAGCCCCACAACAAGGGCCACCGGCGGGAGGACGACGGCCCTCCCCACGGAGGAGGCGGAGGAGGAGGAGGAGGAGGAGGCGGAGGAGGAGGAGGAGGTGGAGGAGGAGGAGAGGGTGGGGTGCGGAGAGGAGGGAGTAACAGCAGCGGCAGCACCAACAGCAGCAGCGAGAGCCGGACGGAGCCCAAGATGAGCCAGAGCAGAACCGGGATGGCAGGAGGGTTCCATTCCCTCTTATCTACTTTCTCTGGTAAGGAACCTCACCAACACCAACAGTCACAACTGCACCAATTCTCAATGTCTCCGCACCATTTTTACATTAATTGATTTCTTTCCCACATCATCTTCTTTCACTTATCCAACATCTCTGGTAAGAGGCCTCAGTCACATTGTTTTTTTCCCCATTATGGTTCCAGCAGTTCCTTAGATTTTAGATTAAAGTTCCACTGAGTGATGCCTAGGAAGTCCACTCTCCTTTATCTCTCTAATAATAGTAATAAAACATAATTTTATGTAACATTATGTCCATTAATGTTCCATTAAGTGAGTTAATGCTTAAACTCTCGAACATATTGTCATTGTAGTATATATTATATCACATTGAGTACCGTGTAAGATCTTACAGTAATGTCTCCTAACTAATCCAATGAGTGTTAAGCAGGCGCACTGACGTGCTGTATTGCCTCATTAAGGTGAGATGCCTGGAGCAGTTTGTTAATGGTTAAAGACGGAACTTAAGTGCAAAGCAGGTAGCACACATTTCAGTGTTTTGCATGCTGATATTATGGTTTGAAACACTTGGTATGTGTTTACCTATCTGAAGGGTTCAGATGCAAAAGCCTCTAAATCCATCTGACCACTTTTCTTTTAAATGAGCATTTTGTATCAGACTCCTATAGGGTTTCCAGACCAGGAAGAGAATGGTATTTAGTGAGTTTTGAAGCTAAATTATTTAATTAACTTACACTATATGTGAAGAGCATTCACTCACCATCATTATCTCATTTTTGGCAAAAGTGGATTTAGAGGGTTTTGCATCTGAACTCTTCATCTATTTGAATACAGTACCCTACAGTACCCTCCAGTATGATTGGCACCTCTGCTAAAATTGACTAAAAACAAATATAGAAACTAATCTAAACTAAACGTTGCCCACAATTATTCAAAATAATGCAAAATCTTATGTGTATAACATACGGTAAGCATTTTCCTATGTACTGTATATTCAACTTTAAGTTAATCAGAGTGAGTGAGCTTTCAGAAGTAGTTCATGACTTGCTTTTTCACTAAGGTATGAAAATAAAGTGACACAGAGGCTAAATCCCCTAGTCATTTTTCAACACGAGGAAAGACAAGAGAATACACTAAATTTAAATAAAAGGAAAGTGTGTTGACATTTGTCACTCAGGGAATGCACTTGGTTGAAAATATCACTATTTACCGTTAAAACAATAATCAAAAGGCTCTAATCAACTGGAAACGTAACAAACTCATGGCTTTCTTGGAGGGTCTGTGATATTGTGAGGCTGTTTTTATTATCAACGGCCTTGGGAACCGTATTAAGGTGCAATGTTATCATGAACTCCAAGAAAACATTTTCATCGGACTGGGCATTTTCACTGTCAATCAAAAAGATGGCCCTAAAGGTGGGTCATGATTGGATCATTTATCCGGGCAGTGACCAAAAACAAATGTCCAGATCAAAGCAAAAATGGTTTACAGAACACAAATTCAAGGTTCTGCCATTGACATCTCAGTCCCCTGATCCTGTGTTTGGGGGGGGGGAGCACTTCATTATGCTACAGTATATGTGTATACTGGCAGCAGTGAAGTGATGAAACAGCACAGGCAAGTTATTTGTTGTCATTCATCAATCTGAATTAACTGTTTGTTTTTAAGAAGAACATAGTGATAAATGCTTGCATAAGTGCTGACATTTTTTGTCTGACTGTTTCAAAGTCCCAGGCATCTAGTTTATATGTTATATGCTGATTCCGAATGAGGCTGAACCCTCACCGTGAAGACATAGTAAAAAACATGTAGGGACATGATTGAGCTAAATCATTTTTGACAAAGCATTTTTCATGACAGTGATACATATATGTGTGTGTGTGTGTGTGTGTGTGTGTGTGTGTGTGTGTATGAATAGTTGTTATGTGTAGCTTGAAAATTAATTAAACAAAAACAGGTTCAGTTGGTTGCCATGCCTGATCAGAGATGACGTTTTTTTTGGCTTTTTGTTTTTAATTGTGAAGAAAGAGCAGTCTTCAAAGTGACACGTCTCACATACAGCCAAGCCACCTTGTCAGACCTCAATACACAAACACACACACACACACACACACACACACAGACACAGACCTACACACACACACACACACACACACACACACACACACACACACACACACACACACACACACACACACACACACACACACACACACACACACACACACACACACACACACACACACACACACACACTGACCTGCCGTGTGCAAGGAAAACAAAAGAAGGATAAAAAAGAAAACCTGGCTGACATTGCTGACACACTTCTACAAGAAAAAAAAAAACACACACATGGCAAAAAAAAAGACTTAGATCAGTAACAGTCACAGACTGTTGTGAAGCCCAAATACCATCTGATATGACAGTTTCCATGACTTGTTGACATGATCCATGGACATTTGTTGTGTGAAGAAGGGAAAAAAAAGTAATCCAAGAGTTTCATAATAGTGTGGGTGGAGGTGGTGTGAGCAGTGCTGATACATTTGCATTCCACTGCATAGTTTGGGTTGTGTGTCTTTGAGTCATGAAACCGCAATCACTTGCAGTTCTCTTGGACTGGTTCAGGAAGATTTCCATAGGTGAAATGTGTATACTGTGTGTATTCTTGTCTGAATTTTCTTGGTATTTCAACCGTTTTTCTAAGTGTTTATGTGGTTGTGTGTGCGTGCGTGTGTGTTTGTGTGTGTGTGTGTGTGTGTGTGTGTGTGTGACTCTCTCTCTCTCTCTCTCTCTCTCTTTCTCTCTTTCTCTCTCTGTGTATCTGTTTGAGTGACTCTCTCTCTCTCTTTCTCTCTCTGTGTATCTGTTTGAGTGACTCTCTCTCTCCCTTTATGTGTGTGTGCCTTTCTCTCTCTCTCTCTCTATCTATCTGTACATGTTTGAGTGACTCTCTCTTTCTCTCTCTCTCTCTCTGTCTCTCTCTCTCTCCCTCTCTCTCTGTGTGTGTGTGTGTGTGTGTGTGTGTGTGTCTGTGTGTGTGTGTGTGTGTGTTTCTCTCCCCTCCAGGTGAAAACGGTCTACAGGGAGCAGCAGCAGGAAGTTCCCTGGCCTCAAGAGAGCGTGTGCGGGGCAAGGGCATGAAAGACTGCCCCTACTGCGGTAAAGCCTTCCGCTCCTCACATCACCTCAAAGTCCACCTCCGCGTCCACACAGGTGAGGGCTGTAAACACACGCACACACACACACACACTCACACACACGCACACACACACACATGACCACACAGTGATTTCCGTAGTGATTTCAGACAAAAAAAAATACATAATGCCACAATGAGATAGACATAATACCTCGTCTAGTAAGTCTGAAACATTCATGTTGGTGTAGGAACAATCACAAACATACCCACACATGCCCTCATCAGACACACACACACACACACACACACACACACACACACACACACATAGTCTCCCTGCTACCAACAAAAGATTAACAGGACACAAAGCGTCGCCTGAAGACATCATCCTCTCATCTCAAAAACCTCTTCCACCCTGAATCAAATGCCGTATATACAGTATCTCCTCCAATCAGCTGATCACTTTTCTGTTTCACAAAGCTAGTTTGCCAGACCGTGTAAAAGAGGACCAGCATACCTCGTAGTCTCTGTGAAAGAAGGCTAGGTCTCCCTTTCCCTAACAAGCTGTTCTCCGTTCTGTTTTAGGTAAAATACGTAGTGGTGTTTGTGCAGGGTTGTGTGTATTAAATGTTTTTTTAATGAGTACAATGACTTCATGTTGGTTTCACGACGTGTTTTGTCAGCTAGTGTGACAGAAGACCTGTGGCCCCATAGTCCATGTTAGGTCTTCCTTGCCATGACATGCTGTCCTTCTTCAATCTAGTTTTAGAGAAATACATAGGGTCATTTGTGTGTATTGAATACTTTTTAATGAGTGCAATGGCTACACGTTGGTCCCTGGTTAGGTTGAAAACTAATGAGCGGACATGTTTGCTATATACACATGACATTGTTTGACAGATCTGTGGTGACCTGCCCCAAGGGGAATCTTTTTATATCAGTTGTTTTTAATTGCTTTGGGAAGTTCTCTGGACTTGTGGATGTTGTTGGCAGACCCTATATAATTTCTGTATCACCTTCGTTTAAATACTCAGAAGGGCTGCAGCTTTTTCCATGTCAACCCTAATTGCGTCCTGTCTATATATAGTGCTGTTCTGACATGGAGGAGATTGGTCACAGTGTTGCAGAAGTTAGCAGTGTCGTTGGGTGTGTGCTGCCATCTAGTGTTGATTGTATGTAACTGCAATTAATACCCCATTCTGTCAATCAAGCTGTGAAGGGGTGTTTTAGAATTGGGTGTTAGGAAAATTCAGCTTAATTAGGGCACTTAATGAAGATGTCTCTTCATTTGATTAACTAATTCATTGTATTACACCCATCTAGATGAGTTTTCAATGTTAAATATCCCATTGTTTCATTGTTTTATATCCTAGTTCTGTTTAGAGTTGGCTCAAAGACAAAGGCACAGTGTGGTGATTTCATTTTGCTCTCATGAATGCTATACTGACCCTTTTTGTCTGTGATGAGGTTATGTATGAGTATGTGTGTATGTATGTGTGTATGTGTGTGTATGTGTGTATGTGTCTGTGTCCACTGTTTATTTCTGTGTAGATCTGTGTGTCTGTAGTATGTCCCTGTCTCTGTGATTGTTGTTTCTGTGTGTACTGTATGTGTATATGCATGGGTGCATGCAGTTGTGTATGTGTGTGTATATATGTGTGTGTGTGTGTGTGTGTGTGTGTGTGTGTCTGTGTGTGTGCACGCACATGCATGTGTGTGTATGCGTTACATCTCTGCGCATGTCTCCTCCCCCCGCAGGCGAGCGCCCGTACAAGTGCCCCCACTGCGACTACGCCGGGACCCAGTCCGGCTCGCTCAAGTACCACCTGCAGCGCCACCACCGGGAGCAGCAGCGCAACGCCCTGGCGTCGTCCTCCTCGCCGGGGCTGCCCACCTCGCCGCTTACGCTTCCCCCGCCGCCGCCGGCGCGCTCCTCCAGCGAGGCCTCGAACTCGCCCAAGCAGCGCCTGGCCCAGTCCTTCGCCCAGCTGGGCGCGTTCGGGAGGACCGGCTCAGCAACAGCAGCGGCGGCCACGACGACCACCGATGCGCCGACGACGGGCACGTCCAGGCACAGCCAGGCCTGGGCACGAGGGAGCCAGGAGGCCAAGGGTCGGAAAGGGTCAGCAGCGGCTACTGCCGCCGCGTTGAGGGAGAGCGACCTGGAGAGCCAGTACTACTTCCTGTCCGGCGTGGTGGGGGCCTTCTACCAGGGCGGGATGCCCGAGGCCGGCTGGGCGGGCGAACTGGGTGGCGTTGGCGGCGGCGGCGGCGGTGGGCCTCCGCCGGCCAAAGTGCCCAAAGTGTCGCGCCGCAAGCCGCTCACGACCAGCCGCATGGTGCCCGCCAACGGGCACGGAGGAGGAGGAGGAGGAGGAGGAGGAGGAGGAGGAGGAGGAGGAGGTGGGGGGATGGCGTTATCGTCCTCGTCTTCTCCCTCTCCGCCGCCGCGCGCCCGCACGCAGGACGGCGGCTTCGAGCCGCTGGACCTCTCCTCCCGACGGAGCGCTCCCGAGTTCGGCACAGGACTGCTGGAGATGGACGGAGGCGAGCGAAGGAGGAAGAGGGAGGCGTCGGGAGGAGAGAGAGGACGAGGAGAAAGAGGTGGAGGAGGAGGAGGAGGAGGAGGAGGAGAGGGAGGTGCCGTGACGCTCTCCCAGTGCCTCTTCTGTCCGTTCCGCACCTCCTCGGCCGAGCTGATGGCCATGCACCTGCAGGTCAACCACACCAGCAAGTCCCGGCGCAAGCGCAGCCCCCCGCTGCCACGGCCCGCCACGGCCCCCGCCACCTCCCCTGCGCCCCCCTCCGCCACCTCCAGCGCGCCCGCCACCGCCGCCGCCGCCGCCGCGGCCTCCGAGCCCGACCCGCTGGCTCTCTGGCGCTACATCAGCGGGCAGGACGAGGTGCCCGCCGCCGTGCCCGCCTTTCGGGGAGACCAGGCGTACTTGGGCGCCCGGGCGCGGCCCAGGGAGAACGGCATGAGCCTGGAGGCGGAGGAGGAGGAAGAGGAAGAGGAGGAGGAGGAGGAGGAGGAGGAAGAGCGCGAGGTGGACGAGGACGGAGATTTGCCGAGCGACGCGTACGAGCCTCCGGTCGGCTCGGTCCTCCGCGAGAAGGAGGAAGAGGCGGAGGGCATGGGAGAGATGGATGATGAAGAAGAAGAAGAAGAGGAAGAAGAGGAGGAGGAGGAAGAAGAGGAGGAGGAGGAGGAGGAAGAGGACGAGAGAAAGGGGAGGGATGAGAAGAGCGAGAGAATGGAGCGACTGGAGGCTCTCCGCAAGGCCCTCTCCGGGCGCTCTCCAGGGGGCAGGGCCGAGGCCTCACCCAGGAGGGAGGAGGGCTTGGTGGGGGACTGAGGCCCGAGGGAGAGGGGCTGCTGTGGGTCTGGACACGGGGAGCAAGGTCTTCAGCACTTAGACGCACTAGAACTACAAACAGAGGGCATGAAGGAAGAGGAAACGTCAATTTCATGCTGTCTGTGAGTCTCACTCTCAGTCATTATCTCAAGCCTCCTCCACTCTCCTCCCACAGAGTGACCCAAACCACCTGACCCACCACCACCCACCACCGCCTCCTCCACCACCACCACCACCACCACCACCACCACCACCACCACCACACCTTCCCGTGTTAACCACAGCATAGTAATCTGATATGTTCCCACCTGATCACAGTGTGGTGGTGACCCACTATCAGAGAAGACCCAGAACAAAAGCCAGTCCTGAACCATGACCCTCAAACCGCATCATGATTCATGATGGCCTTTTTGACCTCACAGATGAACCCATCTATCTCCAAGTGTTCCACTACACACACCACCCACCCATTCCACCCGCACACACACACACACACCTACCTACCCACCCACCCACACACACACACACACAGAAGAGTGCACCCACAGTCTCAGTCTCATGTACATACAACCCCCCGGAGACACACACTCCAGTGTAAGCTTGCCTGCCTCAGACATAGAGGGGGCCCTCTCAGTGACACTGTCTGTATATTAGGACCTGAGGATGGACTGCCTCCACCATGTTCTCCCCTTCATTTGGAAAGTGAATGAGGAGAGAGAGAGAGAGAGAGAGAGAGAGAGAGAGAGAGAGAGAGAGAGAGAGAGAGAGAGAGAGTGTGTGTGTGTGTGTGTGTGTGTGTGTGTGTGTGTGTGTGTGTTTGTAAGTGTGTGAGAGTGTGTGTCCAACAGAAGCAAAAACAAATGCAAAAAAAGAGAGATTTATATAAATATATAATCCATGGACGGTACTTTCCTCTGAAGGGTGATTGGTCTGTATGGACTCTTCTGCCTTGTCTCCTCCTCTGTGACTAAGCAATGATTTTATGTTCCTCTCAGCACCTGTGGATATGGATGTCCACAACTAAGGGTAAACACTCCATGCAGTCCAGCAGATTTGACCTCATCTCTCCTGACATGACAAGCAGGAATGATGCAACCACTATCTCACATACTCTCTCTCTCTCTCTCTCTCTCTCTCTCTCTCTCTCTCTCTCTGTCTGTCCCTCTCTATCTGTCTTTGTCTCTTTCTGCCTCTCTCTCTCTCACACACACACACAGTCAGACACATTTACTGACACACAAATACATACACACAGCTTGCACACTTTATTCAAACATTCCTCGTGTAACTCACACAGCTACAAACAACACACACACACACACACACACACACACACACACACACACACACACACACTGCCACATAGGTTAGACGGGTGTTTCAATACAACTAGGAAGTCTTGAAAGTCTTTTCTTTCTTTCTCTCTCTTCCTCTCTCTTTCTTTCTCTCTCTCTCATTCAGTGCCTGGATGAAAAAAAAAGGTTTCCCTCTGCACGCATCAGAGAAAACGCAACGCAGTATAAATCACAAAAAGATATCGGAGTTCTATATCTGTCTGAGCGTCATCATGGCCTCTAGTGTATAGGAAGTATTAGTGCTTTAGGGCTCTTTAATTGTGTTAAAAAAGAGGACATTGAAGGCAGTATGTCAACTACGTTTGTAAAGTGTGTTCATGTAGGGGACATTATGGTGAGAAATGCCAATGAAATGTGATCGTTCAAAGAGACAGTGTGTGAAAAGCCACCATCAGCAATGACTCTGGAATCGAGTGAATCTGCAATGAAGTAACCTGCCAAGGCCATGCAAAAATCCCGATGGAAAAGCGAGCCGAGGATCATGGGTAATTTAGGGGGGTGGGGGTTGGATGGTGCGGCATGACATTGTGACCCCGAAATCCAGGAATCAATCCCCCACCTCCCACGGTATAGTCCACTTAAACAAACCAAGACTTGTTTTTTTTTTTTTCATGGCCTTTCATCCTCTTCTCAATCTCCTCTGGAAGTAGGGAAGAGGGAGAGTTGGGGGAAGTGAAGAAAGGCTGGCTACTCTGCAGAGGGATTGCATAAACCCAGAAACAAACTGTTCTCTTGAGGATGCCATCTATTAGATCAGTAGATTTCTTTTGTGTTATTTTTTATGTTATTTTGAAGCAAAAAAAAAGAACAAAACAAAAGCTTAATTATAAAAAAAACACACACACTAACAAATTCATAGACATCCCAGTAGAAATGTGTAGCTTTTATAAGGACATGAAAATATAAAACAAGAAAAAAAAAAAGCTTTTCATGTTATTTTTATTTTGAAGAAGAGAATCTTATCATGGTGGGGAAAAGCATATGGATTTTAGTAATAACAATAATGATGTATACTGCTTATGACAGAAGACAGGATTGTAATATCAAAAAGAGCACTGTGCAACATTTTGTTTTTATTTTCCAAAGTAGTTCTATTATTATTCTTGTTTTTGACCTTTGACCAAACCTTTTTTTTTTTTATCAGAAATTGAGCCACTTTCTTTTCAAGTGTATAGGTCGAGCAGCTGAATCCCTTGACCTCCCTAATCAATCGTTCAGTCAATCTATCAATCAGTCACCTTGTTAACCAATCAATTGAGCAGACATCCAATTCAGATACTTTAGCACCAAAGTGCAAGTGGGAAGTAAAAAAAAAAACAAAAAAAAGGATTTTGGTTCTGTAATGTTTTGATTTAGCCTATTCATTAAGAACCTCCAGTCTGTAGCACACTCTTCATCAGTTGTGAATCAGGCCATATTTTGTCCTGGCTCTAAAGTTAAAATTCCTCTTCAGATATTCTAACATTCCTTTGACTTCCGTGGACCAGTGAATGAGAATAAGCTAGCTACCTACGGCACTTGTTGTAAGGCCTAACAAGTCAAAAATGCTACACAGTGTACTGATTGTGTATATAGAATATGATTTTAGGCATAGTGTATTATTCCTTATGAAATGCCCAGTCCATTCTGTGTCATAATTCCCACAACCAGACTTTCTTATTGGATGAACTGTTAACTTGACCCCGCCTTGTTTGCCAATGATTGATGGCGAGAGGGACCAGTGATTGTTGGCTGCTTGCCTTAATTTGTACATGTTGCGTTGTTCAGTTCTTAACTTTTTTTTTGTTATTATTGTCGTTGCTGTTGTTGTTGTTGTCGTCGTAGAGCACCTTATTGAGTTGATAGGTCCTGACGTGGTGTTCCTTCAAGGAAAAAAAAAAAAAAAAAACTAAACAAAAAGAAGAGACTGTAGTCAATGCCACCGTGCCTTCTGTCTAGAGCACTTCCTTTTTGTAAGCTCACCAAAAGCACTTACTCCTCTTGTCTCCTCCTCCTCCTCCCCGTCCTCCTCCCCCTCTTCCCTCCTCTCCTCCTCCTCCTTGTCACCTCCACACATTCCCCAATTTGTTTTGAAATCTCTTCCTCTTTGCTGAAGGTGTCATTCATCTTTCTTGTTGTTACCTTGTTGCCACACTTTGTCTTAATCCATTGGCTGAGGTTAACAAATGGGGCAAATGGGAAGCTTCAGAGTCCACAGATGGAATGTGCACTCATAGCTTTGTATGGCTGCATACAAACAGACACACACACACACACACACACACACACACACACACATACACACAAACAAATACAGGCACATGCAAGCCCCCATACACAGACATTTCAGCACACACACACGCACACACACATACACAAACACACATTTGGATGCACAGACTCAAATGAATACACACATACCAAACGTACACTGAGGCAATTGTATGAGGATATAGATTTGTGTGCCATCCATCACACTTCATTGTTTTATTCTGTTGCTCTCCTCCATCTCTTTCTCTCTCCCACTCTTTCATCCCCCTCTCCTCTCTTTCTCTGGCACCACTGGAAGGTGATGTAATCTGCGGTATTATGGCCTTTTAATAGATATTTGTTTTTGTTTATTTTATTTAGTTTTTTTATTATTATTATTTTATTTTTGCAATGCTGATTCGATGCCGATGAGATAGGATCAAGCTCTTCTTCTGATGATGATTATTATTATTGGATTTTTTGGTATTGAGGGTAAAAAAAACAGAGAAAAGACAAAAAAATGTGTCTGTTGAATGTTGTACAGATAGCACTAGACATGTTGTGTGTTAAGTGAGGGGCCAAACTCAACTGCTGAGATCTCTACGTCACTCTCTCTTTTGTCCTGATCAGCCTCATCTAGGGGAACTCACCATTACTCCCCTATTGACATATTCTCCTAGATCCTCAGCTACAGTATGGGGTCTTCTGAAAACAGGTGCCATTCATTGAATAGGATAGAGTAATGCAAGATCAAGGATGCTCACTTTTATTCCAACATCCTGAACAACGTACAATAGTCATACAGCCTGTCTGACTGGATTTATAGTGAAGGCCATTTTAGTAGTATAGTAGAGAGCATCCAAAAATGGACATAATCTGGACACCTGATGTACATCATCTCAGCCAGATCTATTCTATCTTAGTAGGCCCTGATCAGGGGCCTCTGTCCCAAACGTGTTGGTGTCTCAATCGTTTGTCTTTGCTCTCAGTTCTATTAGGAAACACACAAATACATTTGCTGTTTACATATATATCTATAGTTAGCCTCTATACATATCTGAAATTGTCCAATAAGTATGACTTTGATCTGTCAAATGGAATTATGGAGCAAGGAGACCACAGCTTGTCTGAAAACCCCAGAAGTATTGAAGGTTGTCTTCATTCCACACACTTGGGCTCACCGGTGGACCAGGCTATAGGGAACCTTTATCCAATCACTCGCTCAATCAATCTCCCTCCCTGCCGAAGGTGCATCTACACGTCAACAGTCAACATTTGCAAAACAAAAACACACTCTCTGATAAATCTATGGCCAGGCAGTGCAAAATAAAAACACACGCTGAGAACTACAGTATCTATGGCCATGCAGTGCATATTGGGAGAGTTGCAGAAGAAGACCCTTGGATGAGGCGGTCAGGATGGGCACGGAGTGGGCAGAGAAGTGGCCTTAAGTTTGACCTCTCACGTAGTTGGCTGCTATTGCCAGTGCAGTGAGGGGAAACTGACCTAACATAGTAGTGACTAATATGAAACTGTGGACTGAAAAAAAAAAAACATATTAGAAAGGACTCAATGAAATAAATTTAAAAGACAACACCGTGTCTTTATTGTGTCTGGTCACGTTTATACGTGGATTTCATTCAAATGATACCATGTAGAATATTATGGGTCATTGTGGTTTTGATCGTTCATTTAGCAAGCACAAACGGATGTTGATTGTGTTCTGCAGATTGAATTTTAAAGGTCCACACTAAATAATGACACTTCTCTCATGTTTTTGAGAATTAAAGAGAACACCAAAGTACAGACATTTAGTGCAGGAAAAATCAGTTATTTATTTCAATAAGTTACTGTAATGAAGGAGCAGTGGTAGCGTAGTGGCAAAAGCACACAGTAGCCTGGCAAGTTGTGGGTTCAATTCCCGACTTTCACCGTTGTGACCTTCCGCAAGGCACTTAACCCCCAGTATACAGTAGCTCCAGGGACATTAGCCCTTGTAATATAATTGACACAATGCAAGTCATATTTGCATTAAAGCATCTGCTAAATGAATTATGTAAATGGTACAGAGACAATGCTACAAAAGGTTAACACCCATATACAGGCAGCACAAATGCATTGATATGTGTGTGTGTGTGTGTGTGTGTGTGTGTGTGTGTTAATAATTCACCAGGTAATAGTGACCAGAATGTACATTTTGAATCTAGTATCAATCTCACAACTTACAATTTGACATGAAATGTTTTGTTACTAGGTACATTTGTTTCTGCATACTATAATAATATATCTGATCTAAAATAAACACTCAAACATTCCTAGGATAATTGCTAAGGTATTCAGAAGGTAATATAAGAGTAACATGATTGTAACCGTTATTGATGAACAGTATAAATAGCAAATTGCACAGGGCTGTAGTCAGGATCACCATCTGAGACAGAGAAAAGGGTATAGGGTAATCAGAGGACTCAGACCAGGGAGAAAGTCAATGGCAATGCTGGAATGAAGGCTTGGATAAGATGGGGAAAATACTTATAAACCAACTTCAATTTCAGACTGTAACCTCTTAGGTATTATTTCTGGCTTATCAGAAAAACTATTATGTTTTCATGAACAAATACAATAACTGATTGTGGCCTTCAAACTGCAATTTACAGTGCCTATAAAAAACTATGATATAATTTTCTAGGTATGACTAGACAAACCTAATAAGAAACTCTTTTGAAAAAGAAAAGCTATTTTGTTTAGGTGCTCACCTGTGTCGCAGAGGAAGTTTAGCTGCTCTTTGCAGGGCTGGTCACTCCACAGAAACTGGGCCATGTTGGCTGCTGCTCCACAGGCGCTGGTGCCTGGGATCTCGTGGTATCGAGGTCTCCCCCCTTCCCAGCTGCTGTGGTCCATCTCCTCCCCATTCATCCAGTACCAGACGCTGGAGAGCATCGTCCGCCGGAGGCCCAGCCACACGTGGGTAGTGTGGGCCCCACGGAGCAGCAGGGCCTCCCCCACCTCCAGCTGCTCCTCTGGGCTACGCAGGCTGGCCAGGTCCCTGTAGAAGCTCCGGCAGTGGAGCAAGGCGTCGTACCAGCTCAGCTGCTCACGGACCAGCACCAGGGTGCGTCCACTGACCAGGAGTGTGAGGGGGGGAGGAGGGCTGGGGGGAGGGATGGGGGGTGCTGGAGTTGGAGTGGGAGTGACTAGAAAGGAGAGTAAGGAGTACTGAGATACAGGTTCATTCTTGTAGGTGCCTTCAGGGGCGCCGCCAGAAATTCTGGGCCCATGAAAGATTTCCTCAAAAAAAAAAATATATATATATATAATTATTAATAAAGTAATATAGAACATGTATTTGATACCATGCTAAAGTTGCCTAAAAAGAGGAATATAAAATCATAATTTGACAATTGATCTTAATGCCTTAATTTAAAAAAGGAGTAAAAATCAATCATTAGCCTAATGCAAATCAAACAGGCTAATAGGCCTACTGGAAAAAGCACCATGTCAATCTATAGCTATGGTGAAGGGTATGTGATGATGTGGGGCTATTTTAATTCCAAAGGCCAAGGGAACTTTATCATGGATGCATACAGTAATATCCTAGATCCATGAAATAGCTGGCCTTTAATTAAAAAAAATGCACAACTGTCTTGAATCACACTGAATAGAGCTGTTGCCTTAAAATGAAAATGCCATAGTACATATTATGGAATATATCGATTTTCTTTTATGAGCAAATATTGCTAGGCCACTATGCAGTTCTTTCAAGCCAAATGTTCATGTGTTGAGAGAACTTGCATGCATCACTTTATGGATTTATAACATTCTGTATGCACATTGGGGATACTTCAGAGCTCTCCAGCAAACATCATCAGGGTGTCAATCATTCCAATTGTTGTCTTTATTGACTTACTGTATGTGATCAAATGTTTGCCTTGATGAATAACTAGGCTAGTTAATTATTGTATTGTATTGCTCACCTCCTCCTTCAATTGGGATTTGGGTTGATATGGGCTGGGGTTCTATTCCTGAGGATGAATCTGTAGTGTGTATGTTGAGGGCACCTCATTAGTTAAGAAACCAGTTCTTAGCACCAGCAGTCGTGTAGGCTAATATTTTATCTTGCATAGCCTAGTACAATAGCCTAGTTTATTGCTCAAGTTCATCCAGTTACAGACTACTGTAAATTACACTTACAGACCTTCTACATTACATTAATCTGTTCTCCCATGGCAATGAACGTGCAGTGTTTAAATAAAATAACACTGCACTTCTTAGCCTAGGCTACTGAAAATTGTTGTTTTGATATAGGTGTAGCCTAAACGAAATCATCTCTTTTTGTCAGCTAGCTAGCTAATGATCGCTTTAGATTATGTTCCTACAGTGAAAATAGCAGTTGACTTGTAAAACCATATATCATTTCCTTATTTAAACAGATCAAATGAAACATTTATTCAAAAATCCTACACATGACAATACTATTAAAATATTATTGATAGCCCTCAAAGGGCCCCCTGTCAGTGCTGGGCCCTTAGAATCGTCCTAACCTCCCCCCCCCCCCCTGGCGGCGCCCCTGGGTGCCTTAGCCAACTTGTGCTCATCCCACTAAAACATCTGAGCTTTGTAATCAAGAAGCCGTGTCCTTTATGTATTTAAATTAGCCCTTGGATCAATGAGGACACCGGGTGGGACAAAGCAGGAGATGTACAGTATGTAGAGACAATTAATGTGTAAGCTTTCACCTGCAGGTTCTCCAAACACCTGCACTTCAGCCAAGGCCAGCTGCTCCGCCTCCCCAACAATGAAAATGCTGACATAGCGCCCCACCATCCCAGAACAGTCAGAGGTGTAGTTCTGCCCTTCCGCAATCCCTGAGACCACAGCACACCTGGTAAACAGAGGAGGGGGAGAGAGAGAGAGAGAGAGAGAGAGAGAGAGAGAGAGAGAGAGAGAGAGAGAGAGAGAGAGAGAGAGAGAGAGAGACGGGAAGGAAGGTGAGAAGAATGGACAGTATTCAGGTAAACATAAATAAAGTATGAAAATAATGTTTTCATAATAAGACACAAACTTGATTATATCCATCAGTGCAAATGGTAACAGAAAGTAACACGTGTGATACTTTCCATGAAGACTAACTGCAATATGACAGCCCATTCATAAAGAATTTATATTTTAAAATTACTGTGACGTTACTCATGACTTATAATCCTTTATGAAATGTAAGGATAGAACATAGAATCATCACATTGAAGGATTCATAATAGTTGTGAAAGAATATGAACCTAAAAGAAATTAAAAACAATCTGCCAAGAATTCAAGAATCACCTGGGATTTCCACTTTGGCTGCTGCCAATGTGGATCTGAGCCCCTTCGAGCATCTCTGGACAGCAATCTGGCCTGCTGGTGATGCTCACAGAGTCCACCCGGTAATCCATCTCCAGGTCCACCCTCCAGGTGGGAGTTGTGTAGACTTGTGAGAGAGTGAAGGTGGCTGGATCTCCATCAAGAGCCAAGTCAGGGGTATGGCCGGATACAATGGATTGGACAGTTGCTGATTTTCCTGTTGCTACATTTTCTAGAAGATAGTCAAGATGTTATCTTTATCTTACAGTCAGTATACTGTATGAAAGCTGACATATATTGTTTGTTGATATGTGTATTTATATATTGAGGCTATATTTAAGGTCAATTTGTTTTGTTTACCTTGTTGATCACTTGATTTGACCAGGGCACCTGAGGAGGAGGGGGAGGGGAATAGGTAAGTTCACACACACACACACACACACACACACACACACACACACACACAGAGAGAGAGAGAGAGAGAGAGAGAGAGAGAGAGAGAGCACACACACACACACACACACACACAGAGAGAGAGAGAGAGAGAGAGAGAGAGAGAGAGAGAGAGAGAGCACACACACACACACACACACACACACACACACACACACACACACACACACACACACACACACACACTCACAATAAGTATTTGTTTGTCAGAGGTCACCTTGGATCTCTATTTACATGTCTAGACACCAAATCCATTTACAAAACTACATATTCAAATGTCCCATAGTCAAATGCAGCCATATTTCACAAATACAGTACATGTAGGTTTTCTTAATTTTAAACATGTTTGAATCCTCTCAGATAAGGCCAGTAATTTTTAAAGGGAAAGTAGTTTTTTTGCTTTGTTTTTTTACTTCCCTGGTATTTATCAAGTTATATAGGGAGGTAGGAAAATACCAGTATACCAATATCAGTTTAATTCTGAAAAGAGCTACTGAGTATAGCAGATGTACTTTTTCCACTGAAATGACAATTAGCATATCTTCAGGTGGGAATCAAACTCTTTTTGTCTGCATTTGTCATGGTAAGTGCAAATCACTGCACAACCACAGCCCAAGTAAAAGTTTCTTAATAGCTAACCTCAATATAAAATATTATTTCAAAAGAGTAATTCCACCGCACTTCTGATTCCCTGTCTGGTACTTAACGGAAGAGGACTGACTATGTGAAGAGAGGGGGAAATCAATGGAGCACACAGATGTGGATGTTTTTTTGTTTTTAGTCCAGTGCAGCAAAAAAGATGGAATACCTATTGAAACAGCTTTTTTCGCTGCACCAAATATCCACATCTGTGCTCCGGTGATTCCTCTCTCTCTCTTCATGTAATATTTGTTAGATGGTTGTTGTTGTTATTAAATAGCAGAGTTTGTGTATATTCACCAAACTCTTGATCACAGATACTAAAGAAATGTGATAGAAGATGTATATTGTGCAAAACAACTTACATATAATGGCCACATAAAGGAACATGTTGTCCATCAGTCTCTGCCAACAAAAATATAATATATGCCATCATACAAAGATTCACTATGAAATGAAAAAAAAAATCACATCTTCATAACCACAGTCAACACAGAGAACAGAGTTCACCAAAGATTTATGTTTTATTTCAAGAGAAAAACAAAGGTTAAGACAATCACAGTATTATATTGGTCAGCCAGGGTGCTTCAATAGGCAGGATTAAGAAAGAAGGATATAATAGTTGTCTTTACCTGTCAGTGTGTGTCCTGTTGGGGTGAGTTAAGCTGACGGTCTGTTCAGGTGAGTCAGGGATGTTGAGGTGTCTCTCTCTTTGCTCCTTATAGTGACGTGTGACATCTGCCCTAATGAATGCTAGCTGTGGCAGTGTTTCTGTCTCTCAAGGCGTGGTCACAGGTGGAGGTACAGTATTTGTCATTTGATTGCCAACTTACAGTATGAGGTGATGGTCACTGACGGATACTAAGACTGTGGATGCATTTAGTGAATAACCTTTTATTGCAATTAGAATATCCTGATCTTGGAAAGCCAAACAAAACATGTGACGTGTCTTGGTCATCCATCATATACAGCATATATAGCCGTGGCCTACTGGTTAGGGCTTCGGGCTTATAACCAGAGGGTTGCCGGTTCGATCCCCGATCAGTCCACGGCTGAAGTGCCCTTGAGCAAGGCAACACCTCACTGCTCCCCGAGCGCCGCTGGTTGGGCAGGCAGCTCACTGCTCTGGGTTAGTGTGTGATTCACCTCACTGTGTGCTCACTGTGTGTTGAGTGTGTTCACTAAACATAATGTCCGAGAGGTGTACATTTAAGTCAGGGAAGTATGGGAGACAGT
Organism: Sardina pilchardus; assembly: GCF_963854185.1. Taxonomy (NCBI): domain Eukaryota; kingdom Metazoa; phylum Chordata; class Actinopteri; order Clupeiformes; family Clupeidae; genus Sardina; species Sardina pilchardus. The sequence continues at coordinate 18,191,092 of NC_085009.1, forward strand.
CAATGGTATCAATTCCTTCATCCTCCAGGACCTAATTGCACAATCTCGCCACATGTGGCCATCTGTGTGCACCAGGAGAAACCCACGGCCCACTGTACCAGTACAGGGTCAGAACATTTCATCAGAGAGGGTAAAGCGGAGTGAGAGGCGCAAACGTTCTATCATTTCTGCGTTCTGTCTTCGCAAAGGGGAGGGGGGCTAAATCCCCCTTTAAGCAGACCTGTTAACATTCGAACTGAACTGCTTGTCAATCTGACAGAGATCGATATCCCACTATGACGTCTATGCGACACGCCTCTTTAAGCAGACAGGAACTGTTCGAATTTTTCTTCCATAGAGATGCATTATGTTGCTCTATCTTGTCAGTAAGGATCTTTGATTTCATCCTGATACCTAAGAGCAGTGAGGGTGCCGTTGTCTTGCCCACAGCGGTCTGTGCATCCCTCCAAAGGTATGCCTCCCCAGACCATCACTGAGCCACCACCAAACCGGTCATGCTGAATGATGTTGCAGGCAGCAACATGTTCTCCACCAGTTCTCTCCAGACCCTTTCACGTCTGTCAAATGTGCTCAGAGTGAACCTGCTCTCATCTGTGAAAAGCACAGGCCGCTAATGGCGGACCTGCCAATTTTTGTATTCTATGGCAAATGTTAATTGAGCTCCACAGTGCTGGGCAGTGAGCACAGGTCCCTCTAGAGGCCATCGGGCCCTCAGGCCACCCTCATAAATTATGTTTCCTACTGTTCCTCCTTGCATAAAGGAGAAGATACTGGTCCTGCTGCTGGGTTAAGGACCTTCTACCACCCTGTCCTGCTCTCCTAGAGCAACTGCCTGTCTCCTGGAATCTCTTCCATGCTCTTGAGACTATGTTGGGAGACACAGCAATCTTTCTGGCAATAGAACATATTGATGTGCCATTCTGGAGGAGTTGGACTATCTGTGCAACCTCTGTAGGCTCCAGATACTGGCTTATGTGACTAGTTGTAAAACTGACCCTATCCAAATGGAAAAACTAGTGAAAAATCAGTCAAGAAGGATAAAGATGGAAAAATTACCAGTTGCCGCCACCTGTAAAACCATTCCTGTCTTGATCAAGCAATATATCTGACCTGTGTATGGATTGGCTTTAAATATGATGAGACAGTATAAACCTGTATACACAAGGTTTCGCTTCCTAGCAACCAGCATAGCATCCACAATATGTACCATAGCATCACCCTAGCAACCATCTTACTGTAAATATCCCAACAACAGCATAGCAACCACTCTAAAATGTGAACTCCAAAGACAAAGAGTTATCTTTATTTGTATTGAAGTGAACATCAAAGTACAGATATGCAGAAATATGCATTAATGCAGATAACTTTTGATCTGTGTGCCCAATTGAGTACCTATAAATGAGTTACTGTTGGAATCCATTTGGTAAACTGCACCTGATCAAAACCACCCTTACAGTTCCTTGGAGATGTAATTCTAGTTGATATATGCAAGTCATTTAATGAATAATCATGAATGTAATGCTATGAAAGGTTAACATCTATAGGCATCAAATTGCATATTTATATACTGTATACGATTATATGCTACATAATAGTGACCAGAATGTATACTTTGAATCTACTGTAATATCAATCTCACATCTTACAATTTGGCATGAAATGTTGTGTTAATATGTATATGTGTTTCTGCATAGTATAATACATTTGATGTGCAAATAAACACTAAAACATTTCTAGGAAAATGCTGAGGTAATCAGAGAGTAATATCATAGTAGCATTATTGCAATTGATAAATAGTATAGCTGAAAGCTTCATGTTCTGGCATATGTGATGGTGAATTGCACCGGGCTGTAGTCAGGATCATCATCTGAAACAGAAAAAAGGACCGAAAAGGGTGCAGGGGATTCAGAGGACAAAGTCAATGTCAATGCCGGAATGTAGTCTTGGACAAGCTGGGGAAAATAATCATTAAGAAAGGTTTGTTTCCCATTAATTATAATTCAGTTCCTGTTTCACAGCTTCCATCCTAATTCATGAACCTATTTTAGGCACTGTTAGTTTAGGTATTTTTAATATATAAAAACATTAGAGTTTTCGAGAATATCAACAGAATGTGGGCAATAAACAGTTGTGATGTAGAGGAGGCTAATGTTGCGTTCGACGGCATATGGGATGTGGGACTTATCCTATCTCCAACTAAGAAAAGTGCACTGGAATGCCTGTCGAAGTGAAACCTCCAACCGGCGAAGTCGGGGGAGCTCAACCAATCCCAACCTCACCAATTTAAATCGGAGGTTAATGGCGGCGCCCATGGAGTCACCCATCGTGAGAGATAAAACTTCAACGAATAGGCTATAAACGTTACTTCTCTACGTGTAGGGTTGTTTTAGAGACTGCAATTTAAACACAACTTGTTCTTTCATATTATGGTGCGAAATGTTGTCATTATTACCTGTTAGAATTGAAATGTTATTAATGTTTTAGTTAGAAGACCACTATGTGTCAACCAATGTTACCCAGTGCGTCCATACTTTTTGTTTACATTCCCCTTCAATTACCTGAAACGCTTTAAAGTACAGTAGGAGCTAGTACACTTCAGGTAGGATAAGTCCCCCGTCCCATTGCGCCTCGAACGCCAAATCTTTGGGTTCATTCTGTGATGAAGAGGAGTTAGGGCTAGACAAACCTAATAGGAAACTTTCGAAATAGAAAAGGTATTTTGTTTAGGTGCCCACCTGTGTAGCAGAGGAAGTTTAGCTGCTGTTTGCAGGGCTGGTCGCTCCACAGAAACTGCGCCATGTTGGCTGCTGCTCCACAGGCACCGGTACCAGGGATCTTGTGGTACCGAGGTCTCCCCCCTTCCCAGCTGCTGTGGTCCATCTCCTCCCCATTCATCCAGTACCAGACGCTGGAGAGCATCCTCCGCCGGAGGCCCAGCCACACGTGGGCAGTGTGGGCCCCACGGAGCAGCAGGGCCTCCCCCACCTCCAGCTGCTCCTCTGGGCTACGCAGGCCGGCCAGGTCCCTGTAGAAGCTCCGGCAGTGGAGCAAGGCATCGTACCAGCTCAGCTGCTCACGGACCAGCACCAGGGTGCGTCCACTGACCAGGAGTGTGAGGGGGGGAGGAGGGCTGGGGGGAGGGATGGTGGTAGTGGTGGGTGCTGGAGTTTGAGTGGGAATGACTAGTGAGGACAGGAAGGACTAATGAGATACAGGTTCATTCTTGTAGAAGACTTAGCCAACTTGTGATTTTATCCTGTGTGTATGTGCCCATATGTCTAGTATAGTTGGGGCTATGCAGACATACAGTACACATTACAGAGAGAATGGGAACTGATGACCAATGAAAATTACTACTGATCATTTTAAATACACTTTTTCACTTTTCCATGTAAACACGTCCACTTAAAAATAGGGATGGGCATTCGATTACATTTTCTTAGTCGATCGTTGGGAGAATTAATCAACTATCATTTATATATTTATTTATATAATCATTTATGTTTTTATTATTAAAATGTATTATTTATTAAGTTTAAAATGCAATGAAAATACAAAACTGCAACATATTTGTTGCATAGTGTGAGTCTTGAAGCGTTGAAGTGTAGTCTTTAATTAATGTGTAGACTCACCTGCAGGTTTTCGAAACACCTGCACTTCAGCCAAGGCCAGCTGTTTCCCCTCCCCAGGAATGAAAATACTGACATAGCGCCCCTCCATCCCATAACAGCTATAGGTGTAGGTCTCCCCAACAGGAACTGCTGAGACCACAGCACACCTGGTAAACAGAGGATGAGGATAGAGAGAGAGAGAGAGAGAGAGAGAGAGAGAGAGAGAGAGAGAGAGAGAGAGAGAGAGAGAGAGAGAGAGAGAGAGAGAGAGAGAGATACAGAAACCGAAATGAAGGTGAGGAGGAGAATGGAGAGTAAACAGGACAATATTGCTTTCAAACTAAAACACAAAGCTGATTCTATTCATTAATGCAAGAACAATGTTTCTCATCAACACACATATGTTATAAACGTTTCATTTGATGCAAGGAAATAATATAGATGAATCATGTTGATAGATTAATACTAGCTGTTAGACAACATTAAACATGATCATTCTAAGTATTTTGCCAACTTTAGTTAAAGTAAAAAAAAATCACCTGGGATTCCCACTACTAGAGCTGCCAATGTGGATCTGAGCCCCATTGAGCTTCTCTGGACAGCAGTCTGGCCTGTTGGTGATGCTCACTTTGTCCACCCTGTAATCAATCTCCAGGTCCACCCTCCAGGTGGGAGTGTTGGACACCTGGCTGAGAGCGAAGGTGTCTGGATCTCCATCAAGAGCCAAGTCGGAGGCATGGTTGGATTCAGTGGATTGGAGAGTTGTTGGTTTTCCTGTTGCTACATTTTCTGGAAGATAGTCAAAACTTTATCTTACTGTCAGCATAGATGAAATGTGACTCATACTGTTTATTTAAGTGTGCATGATATTCATATATGAGGCTATATTTGAGGTGTATTTGTCTTGTTTACCTTTTTGATAACCTGATTTGACTTAACAATAATAATACACTGACCAATTTGATAATAATAAACCCTGGGTCACTAACTAATTTAAGGCTATCCTGAACAGAAAGAAACGACTGCTCTACACTGGATCTATGTTGGAGAAGAAACAAGTGAACAGAGAGGTGAAGCAGGCCATCAAAAAAGCTAAAGCAGCGTTAAAAAGTCGAAGGGAAGAGAAATTCACACACGGTAACCTCCAGGAGGCCTGGCAGGGTATTAAGACAATGGCAGCAGTCCACACTGTGCGTGACTTGTGTGTGTGGCTGACAGCAGTGATGAATCCCTCTCCAATGAGCTTAACACTTTTAACACCAGGTTTGAGAAAGATCACCAGTCTCAGTTGGGGGATATCATCAGTAGCATGACCCCGAGTGACCCTATCATACTGTAGAAATGGCCTATGCCCAATATGTGTTATGCCCAATGACTGGTGTTACACTGACCAGCTTGATTTGGACACCTCGGCACCTCGCAGTACTCCCACCTAGTTGCAGAGTCTGTTGTGTAGCACCAGGGACCATCCTCACCATCAGGATTTCTGCAGTAGTTTCCTTCAAGGCCTCTAAGAAAGCATAATAGCTCTTATTCTCAATTTAGAATGAATTCTTCTACACACATATGAACTTCAATCACATCCCTTTCATAATCCATAGGGTTTAATATGACGTCGGTCCACCCTTTGCAGCTATAACAGCTTCAGCTCTCTGTACACGGTTTAGGAGTGTGTTTATTGGATTTTTTTTTAACCATTCTTTCAGAAGCGCATTTGTGAGGTCACACACTGGTGTTGGACAATGGTTCTCAGTCTCCTCTCTAATTCACCCCAAAGGTGTTCTATTGGGTTGAGGTCAGCACTCTATGCAGGCCAGTCAAGTTCATCCACACCAAACTCATGCCATGTCTATGGACCTTGCTTTGTGCACTGGTGCACAGTCATGTTGGAACAGGAAGGGGCCATCCGCGAGCTGGACTTGGTCCCTTAGTTCCAGTGAAAGGAACTCCGAATGCTTCAACATTAACCAAGAGATTTTGGACAATTCCCACTTTGAGGGAACAGTTTGGGCATGGCCCCTTCAGGTTCCAACATGACTGCGCACCAGTGCACAAAGCAAGGTCCATAAAAACATAGATGACAGAGTCCTGACCTCAACCCAATAGAAAACCATTGGGATGAATTAGAGTGAAGACAGAGAGCCAGTCTCCTTGTCCAACGTTAGTGTGTGACCTCACAAATGCGCTTCTGAAAGAATGGTCAAAAATTCCCATAAACACTCTCTTAAACCTTGTGGAAAGCCTTCCCAGAAGAGTTGAAACTGTTATAGCTGCATGCAAAGGGTGGACCAACGTCATTTTAAACCCTATGGATTAAGAATGGGATGTGACTGAAGGTCATATGTGAGTCAAGGCAGGTGAAAAAATACTTTTGGCAATATAAGTGTACATTGAATCCTAGAAAGTAAGCACAGTAACAGTAAAGTGTAGCTCCAAACAGGTCTTACTTGGATGGGTGCTTTTCTGGAGAATTACTGTGTTCATGTGGAGTCTGGGCAGACCACATCTGACAAGCCTTCCCCGATAGTGTCACGGAAACTGTTCCTCGGTAAGTGTTGCCATCGCCAGTAAAACAAGTGAGCTCTGGCTCAGGTGCTGAGAGCGTGACAGAAAGAAAAGAGTTCAAACCAAAATTGGAAAACAGACTAGAGACAAGAGATCAAATAGACCACACACAGTCTAACCTAGCAAGTAGCAACAGTCAGGAAGACGGACCTCCTGTACCTGATGGTGACCTTACACCATACGATTTTCAAGACATTTCACAGTCAGTGACCAAAATTTCCAAAGTCGGAATGGCTGAATCCCAAAGTGAGCCCTGAAGACTAAAGACTAAAGACTGAGATTGATCTCAGGTCCGAGTGTGTGAGTCCACATGGGCTCAGGTATTTGGGATTGGGACAGCACTTCACGAGATCACATGTACTGTCGGCCTACCTTGGCGATATTCGATAACAAAGACGTTGCTGACATTTGCACCATGTACGTGTGTCGTGCTGTTGTTTACCTCTGTAATTTCCGGATTTTCCTATGGTCTTCGCGGTAAAGATCACTTTGAAAACATCACTTTGAAACACGTTGAACTGTGGGTAATTCCCTTACAGTAGGTGAAGTCTGCACCTATGCAGACTCACGGAAAGGGCACGGTAAGTGTGTACTCAAACCCTCACCTCTGTTGAAATTCAAGCTTGGGACAGCCCTAGGCCTTTACGAATTTCACGAGAACACGCACCAGAGTTTGTGAGTCCGGAAATTGGGAACGGTCCTTGCTCCCATCACGGAGATGGTTAAAGGGACACTTCACCAATTAGCAATAAGCTTTGTATCTTTAGAAAACCAGTCATGTTTTTGAATGGTCGTGCATCATTCCCTCAGTTTGCCTTGAGATGGGAGAAATACGGATTTCAATGTTGGACTTCAATGATGTAAAAATCATAATTTTATATCATTGAAAGCAGGAAGTCCTATTCATGGGTTTCATTGAAATCCGTATTTCTCCCATCTCAAAGCAAACTGAGGGAATGATGCACGACCATTAAAAAACATGACTGGTTTTCTAAAGATAAAAAGCTTAATGTTAATCGTTGAAGTGTCCCTTTAAATGTAATAGCAATCTTCCTTTAAGTCTGAGTCAGTCTTTTTCTAGTTATTACATGAATATCAAACATGTTTGATATTATTGCAAGTCTTTTAGTCATGGCTCAAGCAAATGCCAAGATAGCAAGAGGCTGGCGGACCACTGTCGTCCCAATAGGTGCAGATCTGGTGGTCTGCTGACGTTTTGCTGACAAATGCCACTGTTGGTCTACAATATTTGTGTTTATTCAGTTACACCTCATCTATCAATATAATGGCATGTGTTTTCTGCACACTCCCCAGACTAATGTTCGATATCAAAAGATTGAGTTTAGTCGAAGCCCCTCTGAACAGTGCCCAGGCCGCATACCACAAGTAGAGTGTGCCACAACCCCAGCTGGGTGGTGGAATCCCCATCTTCTCATAGGCCAACTCAATTGCCTTGACCAACCAGTGGGCCAGCTGCTGTTTTGAAACTGTCTGGCTAGGCGTCGACCCCCCATAACATACAAACATTTGTTCTATTCATGCTGGCCTAGTTATTTTTTGGCAGAAATATCGATATCGGTACTCCGTATCAGCAAGTACACAAATGCAAATTCAACTCAATGCAAAAAATGCTATCGGTGCATCTCTAATTGTAGTTTTAAAGTAGTTTTAACTATTTTAATTCTGATCTGAGCAAATGTGAAAAACTGCAAGAAATCATTGACATCATTCCACAATAATATTTACCTTCAGGAGCAACACAACAGGCTGTCAGTAGGATGCTTATGATAAAAATCTTCTGCATCTTTCAAAAGGGAACTAAGGAGAAAATATACTTTTAGCCAACAATTCCTCAAAACACACTTGGAACACTTTAGTGTAGATGGGTCAAATGTTTAACACTTAATTAATACATCAAAATAATTGAGTTTGCCCAATCTAGAAACAAATTACTTCTTCTATTTGTAAAGACATGCTCACCTTCACTTCTTGCTTGCAGATGTCTTTATGATGATTATACAATGGTTCAGACAGGCTGATACTGTTAGTTACTTCGGCCCAGGCAGCTTCTTTGCAACACCAGGTGCCAGCAGGGCGGTCCCCTCAAGAGGAGTGGTCATACGAGTGGTCTGCGCTGTCCCACTGAGAATGATAGGTTGATGAATATTGATGAAATTAATCAAAAACAAGCCAGCTTTTCTGAGAAGCACTGTAAATTCCCATTGTTTGAGGGTATATGTACAATACACACACAATTTGACATCATCTTTGGAGTATGTCAGGTAATCTTGTAAATACTTTGGGACTCTCATTTCTTTTTTTGAGTGGTAATGTTTTTGACTAGCCGTGGCTGTTGGACAACAACATTTCCATGCACTCTAATAATGACCTTTAACAAGAATAAATCGGATAACAGTGCACTCTTATCAGAAGAAGCCTAAGAAGAACAGCATTTTCATGCACTGTAATAAGCAACTAGTTGATATTCATTTCAGAATACTGGTAATATGGATCAAAATAGAGGGTTTATAGACTCCTAATAATACACTGTCTGAATATGTGACTTGATATGATACTGACAGAATAGTAACATATTATGCCAATTTATTAGCCATCTATAGTTTCTTTTTTGATCAATTACCTTTTAGATCAAGACCACCTTGCTCATTAAGGATTAATCAAGAATGAATAAACTAAGCATAAGAAATAACTGAACAATGACCTAATACATGTGTAGTGACACTTAGACTTTAATAAGTAATACGTATGTATTAATGGCTAACATGTGTTTCCTAAAATAAAGTGTTACCCTATTTGTTTGTCAGAGATCACCTTGAATCTCTGTCCATGTTGCCTAATCTAGACACCAAATCCTTTTACAAAGCCACATAGAAGTGTTTTAACTTCTGTCAGATGTATCCACCAGTCAATTGAATCCACCTCTTTGCCTATTTTAAATGATGTTGATGTGTTTTATAGACACAACGTATGTTTCATTTCAAGACATGAATATAAAAATGGATATATTGGTCAGTCAGGGTGCTTTGAATAGGCATGAAACAGACAGAAGGAAAGAAGGAAATAATAATTGTCTTTACCTGTCAGTGTGTGTCCTGTTAAACTTTAACCTGTTCAGGTGAGTCAGGGATGTTGAGGTCACCTGTCTCTGCCCCTTAAAGTGATGTGCTGGCTACAAAATGGCATCTGCTCTGATGAACATTCGCTGTGGTTCAGCCTCTCAAGGTGTGGTCACAGGTGGCGGTGTTTGTCATTTGGTTGCCAAATTATGAGGCGATGGTGTTACGATGCAGCACAGGCAGCATAGGCTACAGCTCACTGTTGTCTAGGGCAGTGGTTCTCAAACTGTGGTCCGGGTACCACTGGTGGTACGCAGACTGTCTGTTGTGGTACTCAGGGAGTCTCCAAGATGTTTTATTTCATGAATAATCACTTCAAATGATACAAAAACATATGTAATGAAAAATTGTTTAGAAAGATTAATACTAGTTAAAACTAGTTTTTATCTTTCTTGAAAAGAACTAAACAAAACAATGCAAAACAGTATGTACAATGTAAAATATATTTTTGGCCTACGCTACTGTATTTCAATGCTGGTCATAATGGTGGTACTTGGCGAATCAATTGATCTCTGAGGTGTTACTCATTGTGAAAAGTTTGAGAACCACTGGTCTAGGGTGTTGTAGCTACGACTAAAGCCTTCCGCACTCACAACCCAACAAAGCAACACCAATACAGAAAGACCTACTGTAAGCTACCCTACACGCTAGCCCTACGTGGGGTGCTTGGAAGTAGGTCCTAACAGTGTGTGGATGTGATGTGTGTGTGTCAGCTTGGCAAGAGCCTCAGAGAGCGGTCAACATTCCTGTGGCATGCTGGCACTTGCTGTCCGGTACTCTTCTGTAGCTGGACCAGCCCAAGCCGTTTTGGGTTGTAAGTTCAAGTTTTTATTTTCTGTTACAGTGGTGTACAATCCAACGCAAAAGATTGTTCTAATGCCACGGTTCATAAGGCTAAACGAGAGGGGAGAACCTTAGCCCTGCTCCCACCGTGGGCTTCAACTCATTGTCTCAATCCCCTTGATTGAGAGGACAGGTCTCATTTACCAATTAGCCACAGGTAGTGACATCACTGAAGTCAGTGCTCACCTGTAAGTCAGTGCTATCCCTACCATTCCCTAACCTATCATAATAAACGGTCACTATGACGGATGCTAAGATGTATTAAACCTCTCGTTGCAGAGTAACCCTCTCCAGTGACTATTCAGAGTCTCCAAGCGTAAATCTACACTGTTGGAGGCATAGTCATGCTACTTAAATATCCTGACCCAGCAGCTGGGTACCAAACAAAAAACCCTTCATGAGTTAAAATAACCCAGTTTGTGAGTCGTGGTCTCTTGCATGAGTGTACAGATCTAAAAGGAAATCAATGTAAACATCTCCAGTATAAACAGCATCATGACACTGAGTACAGATTCCCCTTCATAGTAAGCTGCTTGCAGACATAGGTCAAGGTGGTATAAGTTCACTCTCTGCTCCAACTCCTCATAGAAAATGCTGCCATCTTGTGGTTCAGGGAATCTGTTTTCATTGACAATACAGAGGAGAGAACAGGTGGTCATCAGTGGTTTCTGTTTATAATGTCTCTTCCTTCTGACATATGATCATCTTCATGTGGTCTTACAATATCATATAACATGCTCCTCTCAAGACCTCTCAAATAGAAAGACCTCACTCTTCCTTGAACTGCTGAAACAAACATAAGAAATCAAAAGAGCTGAGAGGCTGGTCAGATGAAGAGAGTGAAGTGAGGAGTTTCATTCAGTGCCTGCCCTATATCACAGTTCAGGTGTGTAAAGACCCTTTTCAGATGTCATCCTCATTGCCCTTTTCTCATCATACCTTAATGTTGAACAGACATTACAGCAATCAAATTGGATTGATGGATTCTATCCAATCCCATGTTTGCAAGGGAATTCATTCAAATAATACCATTTACAATACAGGTAATACAGGTAATTGTGATCATTCATGTGTAGCAAGCACAACTGAATTTCTATTGTGTTGTGCAGATTCAGTTAAATTAAAGTCCACACTGTATAATGTCACTTTTGTTGAGAATTCAAGTGAACACCAAAGTACAGATACTTATGCAGAAAAACAGTTATCTTTATTGTATCAGTTAATGAAAAAGCATGCAGCGGTAGCATAGTGGTTAAGCAGCTGGGCTAGCATACAGTAGCCTGTAAAAGTTGTGGGTACAATTCCTGGCTTCCACTGATGTGCCCTCCTTAGGGTGACCACCTCCAGTCAGACAAAATGTGGGACAAGTAGCATGGTGAAGAGGGACAATGTGGGACAGACGTAATAACTTTAAACTTAAGATATATTGCCAGATCTAATTTACTAAGCAATTTTTTTTAATCTACCGACATAAGATTTAAGACACTACCTAGGCTAAAAGACAAAACATTAATTTGGCAACATCTCATCTTTATTGGGACTATCAAAATTGTCAGCTGTCCAAGGGACCAGGCAATATGCAGCTGAAAGAATGCACTAAGTGAATCAAATTCACCTTAAAATACAACACACAAAAAAATATTAGACCCACCTAGCCTAAGTTCACCAAAATATAAGGCCTAGTCTATACAGTGCAAAATGTTAAGGCTTGCATAGAAAGTTGAACTATTTCAGTGCAAATAGGTAAACCTGAATATTTTCTGATTTGCCTGTTTCTTTGATGTACTTTTTATTATCCGCCAAGGAGGCTACTTTCATCGGGGCTTGTTTGTCTGTTTGTTTGTCTGTTTGTTTGTCTGTCTGTCTGTTGGTTCGCAAGATAGCTAACTCAAAAAGTTATGGATGGAATTTTCAGGAAAGGTCTGAAATGACCCACGGAACAAATGATTAAATAGGAGGCAGCTGTGTTTTCGCTTGGCTTAGGTCTGCGCTCTCGGAGTGTTTTTCTAGTTTTGTAGGACTCACTTGCACCATGTCGCTTCACATCGTATTCTCCACCATGCCCCAGAGAAAAACGCAAATGCAAAATGCCCTCACTGCTTCGCCGTCTACAGGTCTTTGCCAAGAGTATATGTTGCGGTCCATTCGCTAAAAGTGCATCTTCTTTTTATCGTGGCCACACTGGCCATGGCTGCTTAACCTGACCGAAGAGCGCGCTCTCCAATTTGAGATCTTTGACAACGTTGCGGAGGCGTCGTGCACCAGGCAACAGTTTGATTGACGTACGACTCAGCCTATCGACTACCGATTTTATTGCTCTCCTTTGAACTATTGGACATAAGTTAACACTACGCCTATGGGCGGATCTGTGTATTTATTTTCAATTGGCCAGGGTCGAACGAAAAAGCGGGACAGATGCTCAATTTGCGTGAGGCGGGACAAAGGGTAAAATTGCTGTACAGTACAACGTAAAGCGGGACAGGTGGTCACCCTAGCCCTCCTGCAAGGCACGTAACCCAAGTTGCTCCAGGGACATTGGCCCTTGTAATGCAATTAGTGGGCTTGATCAAGCAATATACCTGACCTGACACTGGCTTCAATTGGCTTTAAAGATGTGACCGTGAGTATCTGTATGGTTTGGCTTTAACAGCAACCAGCATAGCAACCGCATTATTTTAGCCTGAAAAATCCAGCCCCTGGTAATCTTTAAGATTAAGGGTCTGGCCACGAATAACGTAATAGACCAACTCCAAGCATGCATTTGAAAATCTCACCGCACGCAATTGGATAACACCAACGTTGACTGATATCAGACTTAGATAACACTACGATAACACTCTGGATAACAATACGACCAATGTTTACTGACTTTGAATGTTGCAGCGCTGTCGTCATCAGTTTAGCTCGCCTCTGGTCCGCATATATCAGATATATAAAAATGCTGTTAATTTACACCCAGATTTCAACATCATTAACCTGTTATTTTAAGATACAAGGGGCAATAGTAACGTGCATCATTACTTGTTGCCAGAGTACCTTGCAGACACAATTCAAATTGAACTGGATTTCCAGGGTAGCATTATTTAGCATAGCAATCACAATACAGTATGTATCTTAGCAATCACAATATGTACCTTAGCAACACCTTAGCAACATCTTAATTACCCCAGCAACAACGTACCAACCACTTCTATGTCAACCTAGGAACCAGCATAGCAACCAAGGTGATTACCCTAGCAATCACCATAGCCACCACTTTATTTTCCATACCAACCACCGTATGTACCCTAGCAACACCATGGTAACCATCCTAATTACCCTTGCACCCATGCTTATTAACCTAACCCTAGCAACCAGCATAGCAATCACATTATTTCACAATATGTACCCTAGCAACCCTCTTAATTACCCTAGCAACAACCTAGCAGCCACCACTATAATGTGAACCTAGCAACCACCATAGCAAACAACGTGATTACCCTAGCAACCACCACGAATACCACATTGTTTTCCATAGTAACCAAAATATGTACCCTAGCAACCACTTTAATTACCCTAGCAACACACTGGCAACCAATCTCAATGACCCTATCAACCATCTTAATTACCCTTGCAACAACCTAGTAACCACCACTATAATGTGACCCTAGCAACCATCATTATAACCAACATGATTACCCTAGCAACCACTATAGCAAACACATTATTTAGCATAGCCAAAATGTTGAATGTTGAATCTAATATATATCTCGCATCTTACAATTTGACATGAAATGTTTTGTTACTATGTACATTTGTTTCTACATACTATAATAATACATTTGATCTGCAGTAAACACTAAAACACTAAAAACATTTCTAGGATAATGGCTAAGGTAATCAAAAGGTAATGTAAGAGTCACATGATTGATAACTGTTATTGATAAATAGTATAACAGAAAGTTTCATGTTCTAGCATAGGTGATGGTGAATTGCACAGGGCTGTAGTCAGGATCATCATCTGAAACAGAGAAAAGGAGATAAAAGGGTGTATGGTAATCAAGGGGAATTAAGATTCAGCACCTGTTGCACAGCTTTCTTCCAAAATGGATGGACCTATTGTACAAACATTATAGTTTTGGGGAATATCAACAGAATGTGGGGAATAAACAGATTACATAATGTTACAAATATCTAGGTGTTGTAGAGAGGTTCCCTAAAATAAGCATCCTAACTACCTAGTGTCACTCCCTTTCTCTCTGTTGTAACACTTGAAACTTCAAACGGCTGTAGAGAGTTACTGTAGCTGGTAATTTGTAAGGGCACACACTCAAATCAACTTCGATTTCAGACTGTAACCTCTTTGGTATTCTTTCTAGCTCATCAGAACAGCTCTATATGTTTTCCATGAGCAAATACAACAAACGATTCAAACTGCAATTTACTTTTTAATGCTTATGAGCAGTATTCAACCCCCTTGGATTTGGATATTTCCCCTTTTACTGCTTTTTATAAATGGAATCTTGATCAATTACATTTTGGCTTTTTTGCTTTTGCTTTTGAATTGTTTTTTTTCACAATAATCTAATACCTAATAGGAAACTCTTTCGAAATAGAAAAGCTATTTTGTTTAGGTGCCCACCTGTGTAGCAGAGGAAGTTTAGCTGCTCTTTGCAGGGCCGGTCGCTCCACAGAAACTGCGCCATGTTGGCTGCTGCTCCACAGGCGCTGGTACCAGGGATCTCGTGGTATCGAGGTCTCCCCCGTTCCCAGCTGCTGTGGTCCATCTCCTCCCCATTCATCCAGTACCAGACGCTGGAGAGCATCCTCCGCCGGAGGCCCAGCCACACGTGGGCAGTGTGGGCCCCACGGAGCAGCAGGGCCTCCCCGACCTCCAGCTGCTCCTCTGGGCTACGCAGGCCGGCCAGGTCCCTGTAGAAGCTCCGGCAGTGGAGCAAGGCATCGTACCAGCTCAGCTGCTCACGGACCAGCACCAGGGTGCGTCCACTGACCAGGAGTGTGAGGGGGGGAGGAGGGCTGGGGGGAGGGATGGTGGTAGTGGTGGGTACTGGAGTTGGAGTGGGAATGACTAGAGAGGGGAGGGAGAAGTACTGAGATACA
>NC_085009.1:18206547-18259047 GCF_963854185.1 Sardina pilchardus
CATAGGCATGGATGGGTTTGGAAAAGATAGGATGGGGCCAAAAGAACAATATTGTAAAAGTAAATGCATATCTCCATGTTAAGACTGTGATGGCAACGTTAGTACAGTAGCAGCTTATCAAGCAACCAGGTTGCAACGTTTTGGGATCCTTACGCATGACACCGAATGAAAAGGTTGAGAGTGCCATGGCATGACATTGTGCAAACATTATTCTTGGTACCAACTGCCAATGTATTCAGTTGACCAGCCTACTACTACAGTAGGCTATGTCACGGTCTTGTGGTAGCAAGTGACAACATTCTCCGTAACAACATTGCAGAAGCCACAAAGATGTGACCAGAAGGTAACTTTCTGACAACGTAGCTAAGACTAGACTTTCTTATGAGGAGACACAACACTCAAAAAATCCTCCATAGAAAGCCGTAGCAGTTCGATTTTTAAGGTGAACTATTAGCTTAATTTGCCTTAACTAATGTGCTTTGGAGTCATTGGAATGGTTATTTGACCATTCGGCCAAAAGTCGACAGGTGAATACATCGTGCCAGCGATGTGTTGTGAACACACTGTACCAATCATGTGTTTTGATCTCGCCGCCGTAGCAATGTTCATGTCGTGAAGCCTTGCGCATGCATAGCTCTGTCTGAAATAGGTGCCTCGTAAGTACCCAAAATGTGTTGCAATATGGACACAGAACAGAGGGACTTGCATAAAAGGACTTTGCTGCAACGTTATGTGTTAGCTGGGTTGCTTCTATTTCTGAAGTCTAAAGCTCTAGCAGCAGTATTACCTGCAGGCACACCAGTCACCTCCACTTCACACAAGAAGACATATGCCCCTTGTCCACGTTGAAGGACGGCAACATAACGACCAGTCATGTCTGGACATACATATGTGTTCGTCGCTCCACGTGGAATTCCATCCTCCATGACCACACATCTGTATAAAGTAATAAAGGAGAAAGCTTTAAAGCAACGCTAAAGAGTTTTTGTACCTTAAAATAATGTTTCCAAAATCATTTTAGTGGTTTATCAACTCGTAATAGGGTGAACGTCACTTCTGTATTCGTGTCTCTTTGAGAACAATAATCAAATAACTTATGTCTGTCTTGCGTTGACATGATGATACATGTTGAAAATATGTCTATCATCGCCTTACATTAAGAATCCCACAAGCAATAGGTCAGCTCCTAGGCCAGGACATTTGCTTGAAAGATCTACTGTAGTAGTCAAACGACAATGACTCACAAGGAGTTGTTGCTGTATGTGTCGATCTCTGGAGAACTGCTAACGTGGATTTCAGCATTGATGAGGAGGTGTTCGCAGCAATCATCCCGGCTGGTGATGGTGACCGTGGTCACGATGTAGTCCTCCAACAGGTCCACCAACCACCAGGGGTGGTCAAGGCCATTCGTACCAGAACACAAAGGGAAGTCTGAGTTGGCACGGCTGCCGTCTACAGCCATCGGTGCGAACGAATATCGGTTGTCGTAAGAGAAGAAAGAGGACTGTTTGGCTTCTTTACCCAGGGCCAGGTTCTCTGCAGCAGGAGAGAGAGAGAGCAGGTAAAGAGAGATACACCCTACTGTATATAACACAGCTGGTAAAACAACTTTTAAAGTACAGTAGCACTATGTAGAAATTCCCCTTATGGTCATTTCCCACATATAGTTGACACTTCTTTAGTACAAACGGGCAACTCAATTTGTCTAAAACCGGCAAAATAGGGTCCTTCTCCCATGACAACATTACAATCTAGACCATGCACACATCAGAGTCATTGTCAGAGACTCCATTCTCTATATTGTAAGTTTAGCATCTAAATGAATTCCAAGCCATTGTTTTAAAGGAAAAGATCTACATCAAACTGCTTTAAGCAACTCGAAGTTGTCAATCACTATGGACACTGTGTAGGAAAAAGCAGCAGATTCGTGTAGTATAAAATTAAATGTGGGTGGCTTTAAGGAAGTGCAAGCAAACATTGTTGTGTCTAAAGGCAGCAATGTCTTTCATTTGTGTGAAGACTGACCTGCAGGTTTTCCAAACACCTGCACTTCAGCCAAGGCCAGCTGTTTCCCCTCCCCAGGAATGAAAATGCTGACATAGCGCCCCTCCATCCCATAACAGCTATAGGTGTAGGTCTCCCCTACTGCAACCGCTGAGACCACAGCACACCTGGTAAACAGAGGAGGATGATGAGAGAGACAGAGAGAGAGAGAGAGAGAGAGAGAGAGACCCAAATGAAGGTGAGAGGAGAATGGAGAGTAAACATATAGAAAATGTACTGTAGGACAACGTTTTCAAACTAAGACACAAAGACGATTCTATTCATTAATGCAAGAACACTAGGAATAATAATAAAAACTAGATGCACCGCATAGCGGTACACAATATGACCGCCGCTCAGTTCTGCACATTCTCTCCAAAACGAATTACGCTCGTCAACTTTCCTGTATGGCTGGGATTATACTTGCTGTTAGACCAACCGTAAGCATATGCGCCCGTGTGCGACCTGCTGTGTCCGGTGTACAGACTCGCTGCAGCATTACGCACCCTACTGGAGGTCTTCACTAGGGGGAGAATAGTAACATCAGATGTGGATGTGGCCATGTGCCATTGTTTACTCTCATGATTGCCCCCAGCTTCGATGTCGATAATGCATCTTGCAGTCACCTTTTTTTGTAGTGATCGCCCCCTACTTTCGTATCAGTATTGCATCTCGCGGACGCGTCATGTTCGCTTGCGACGACGTGCACGACCGACGCACCAAACGACCGCAAAATACGCGAGGCAGTCATGATACGAACACGAACGCGTTGTCTGCAGCAAGTCTAAACCTGCCTTATCTCCGATTTGTGCAATATACTGTATGTATATCTCCTACTCTTGCAGCTCATGTGTATATGAGTGTGTGCATGTGTGAGTTTGCTTGTATAAAGATGTGTGTGTGTCTGTCTGTGTGTGTGAATGTGCATGTGTGTGTGTGTGTGTGTGGAATCTGTGGAAGTGTGTTTATCTGTGCGTGTGAATCTGTTGATGTGTGTGTGCGAGCTTAGTTACTTTTTAAACTGAGCCCCCTGCCGGCTCAACATAAAAATGCCAATCGGTTTTGCCAATAGCCTACTCACTATATTGGAATTTAACAGTTACGCCATTTTAACAGTAACGTCAGAACGTATAGAAGACATCACAACCTGCAAAAAGTAATTTCAGGGAGGTATCTAAAAAATACTTTAACCTACTGAGATACTGAAATACAGATGAATAGCCTATGTTTGTTCAATAATGTCTAGTCAGTATACCAAATAAGAGAGGCCTATAGATAGAAACTGTGGTAATAAAATATGAAGATTTTGGTAGTTTGGGCTTTTCGTGTATCCTTCTACTGTAGCCATTTAGCCATCTACTATAGGCCTGAATTATATGCCAATGAAATTACACTTGTTAAACTCACCTCAATAAATATTTTGCAATCATTTAATGGGCAATGCTAAAGTTACTGTTACAAACCAGCGGCAGAGTTGGCGGTCCAACGGCGGTAACCACCAGTGGCCCGCTGGAGTTTTGCTCATCAGTTCTCTGGCTGTCCACCGGCGGCTCAGAAGCGGCTCCAGATAAGGCTGGGATTATACTTGCCGTTAGACCAAGCGTAAGCGTATGCGCCCGTGTGTGACCTGCTGTGTCCTGTGTACAGACTCGCTGCAGCATTATGCACCTTACTGGAGGTCTTCACCAGGGGGAGACTAGTAGCCTAATATCAGATGTGGATATGGCCATGTGCCATTGTTTACTCTCATGATTGCCCCCAGCTTTGATGTCGATAATGCATCTTGCAGTCACTTTGTTTTGGCAATGATCGCCCCCTACTTTCTTGTCAGTATTGCATCTCGCGGACGCGTCGTGTTCGCTTGCGACGACGTGCACGACCGACGCACCAAACGACCGCAAAATACGCGAGGCAGCCATGATGCGTACACGAACGCGTTGTCGACAGCAAGTCTAAACGTGCCTTAAAGGGCCACCCTTTTGCCGCTTACTACCCACCAGCTTCTAATTGGCCTTATTTATGGCCATAATAATGAAAATGATGCACTAAAATAGCAATAATACATTATAACACTTTCCATTTGCCCTCAATCAGAACGATTTACAATTATTTACAGGAATTACCAAAGTTAGCAAATTTACTAAGGTGAAGACAGTGCCTGCTGATGAGAAACCTATAAATGTATTCTGTAATTTAATACTCCAATATAAAAACATTTATCCTCAGCAACTATCACACAGACTCACCACACATAGTATTAGGTTCAATACATTTTGTTTATTTATTTATTTTACTTGCTTTTGTTTATTTATTTTACATGCTCATTTACATGCTTTATTTATTGTACATGCTTAAACAATTTATTAAAATTATTTTTAATAATGATATATGTAACACACTCTTCAGATGTAAGGAAAGTAAAGATGCAAAGAAGTTGTGACAGACATTCATGGCTTGTTTCTCCCTTGATATTGGTGCCAGATTAATGAAAATGCAGTTCTACCTTGCTGGGGTGTTACTGGCAGCGTTGTGAGCGAATTTGACAGAGGTGTAGGTCTGATTGGTAAACTCTGAACAGATTAGAAATGAAAAGGCGTATTTAGTGAGATGATTACTGCAATGGCAGGGTTCATACAAAAAAAATTGAGCTGAATTTACTACCTTTTCACTACCATCAACATGTTTTCTGCTACAAAAGCAAAAGGTGAAGAGTAATGTAATGCAATACCTTTCCGAAACACAATAACACATTTAAGAACAACGGGGATTTAACAATGGACAAAGCTACTGGCATTTGAACAGGGGGGTGTAGGCTGTCAATAGGCACTGTATTTACCGGCATGGCTGGAGTTGATGAAGCTTGCTGGGTGGTGGTGCTGGCAAAGGTGTAGTGGTCTGACTGGCAAACTCTGTTGAACAGATTGGATATGAAAAGACGTGTTTAGTGAGATGATTACTGCAATGGTATGACACCTGGCACGCTAACTAGCGCCTAAAGTACAAACACTTCTAAAGGATATTTCCACTTAATTTTCAGACAAACCAAGCAAGGGACCACATGTACAGACTCTATAAATACTAACCATGATGTCAGTTTTTTATTCAAATAACTTGAAAGAGATCGTCAGGTATAAATGCACCATGCTAGTGGCCAGTTCATTCATTCACATGCTGTTACATGCTAACTGGCGCCTAGAGTACAAACACTACTAAAGGATATTTCCACTTAATTTTCAGACAAACCAAGCTAGGGACCACATGTACAGACTCCATAAATACTAACCATGAAGTCCGTTTTTTATTTAAATTACTTGAAAGAGATCGTCAGGTATAAATGCACCATGCCAGTTCATTAATTCAGATGCTGTTACATGCTAACTAGCGCCTAAAGTAAACACTTCTAAAGGATATTTCCACTTAATTTTCGGGCAAACCAAGCTAGGGACCACATGTACAGACTCTATAAATACATTTTGGAAACAGGTGTTGGCTAGAATTACGCTTTACATACAGTTTTTAAAATGAAAATAGTAGAGATATAGAGAAGAGATGTTTTACTTACCTAGTCCTAAGCCTGCTACTGGTGGTTTGAGTACTGACATTGTAGGCTATTCGCATCTGCTTGGATGAGTTTGCTTGATTATGTTTCTAAACGTAAAGACATTTAACAACTTCTTTATCAGTCAGACGGTTACACAGTTACGTGCAAGAACAACAAGTCACGTAAGAGATGAAATCGTTTAGCTTACTGCAACATGAGAAATCAAGTAGTGTGAAACTAGCGACAGTAAAGAAAATTCCAATATGGCCGCCATTCGGAACTGAGAAATCACAACTCCATCTTCTTCGTTTGTCTTCTTCTCTCTGGTCTGATCTATCATTCACTGAGCAGCGCCAGCGCCACACACCAGTGGCAGCAGGCTGCAGTGTTTGAACGTGGTTGCATTAGTTCTGCTTTTGACGTTCTCATATAAAATCGTAATAAATACATAATTGTTTTATTTGGTAAGCACAGGGTAGCCACGGGGGTGCCAGTGACACAGCTACATGGGGCCATGGGGCCATTCTAGGCTTCAGTGTAGAGCAGCCACGTTGAGGGACCATTCACTAAATGCACACATAAATACATTTATTATAGCCCCCCATGGATGAAAGTCCACAAAACTTGGCATACTCCCAGAGGGTGTCAGGTTAATCATACACATGAAATTTGGTGCAGTTCATAGCATCTCATCTGAAGATAGGGGCAATTAAAGCAATATTACATTACATTTTCAATTTTTACCATGGGGGTGCAATTCACAAATGACTGGTTATAAGCTAAGTTGATCCGAGCTCTTGAGACCAACATACCATAAAAAATGTGTCATCCTCGGTGCCACGGTTCAGGTAGTTATGTAGGAAAAACTGCAATTTTTGGTCTACTGGGGCTACATGCCCACCAAGTTTCATGTGCCCCGGTGTTACGGTGTCCCGGGAATCGTTGACCAAAAATTCAGAACCGATGACGGAAAAAAAAAAAAAAAAACTTTGACAACAACTATATGACCGCTTCGCTAGCTATGCTAGCGGCGGTCATAATTATACAAATGTGAAGTTGATTAACAAACATTTGATGCAAGGAAATAATATATATTCATCATATTGATAGATTAATACTAGCTGCTAAAGGGATAGTTCGGATTTTAAGACACGAAGTTGTATGGGTTCCCTGTCAGCAACGTAGTGCATCAGCACTGACTTACCCCCGACAGCGTCCTGTGAGCCGAGATCCAGCCGGTTTTAGATCGTTTTTGATGCTGAAGAAAGTAGTCCGGCAAGTTTCTGGGGTCACGAAAGTAAAGTGTTTTTCTTCTCAAAACCATATGCGTTCACCAGAGTGATATATTTGCACCACAAAAACGTTGTCCAGGAAAAATTCAAACCTCGTTATCACTTACTTATTTTTCGCGATTCCTATCACTGCGCGCTACTGACAGCTGGACAACGTTTTTGTGGTGCAAATATATCACTCTGTTGAACGCATATGGTTTTGAGAAGAAAAACACTTTACTTTCGTGACCCCAGAAACTTGCTGAAGAAAATAGTCCGGCATCAAAAACGATCAAAAACCGGCTGGATCTCGGCTCACAGGACGCTGTCGGGGGTAAGTCAGTGCTGATGCACTACGTTGCTGACAGGGAACCCATACAACTTCGTGTCTTAAAATCTGAACTATCCCTTTAAACAACATTAACCTTAAACAAATGATCATTCTAAGTATTTTGCCAACTGCAGTTAAACTTAAAAAATCACCTGGGATTCCCACTACTAGAGCTGCCAATGTGGATCTGAGCCCCATTGAGCTTCTCTGGGCAGCAGTCTGGCCTGTTGGTGATGCTCACTTTGTCCACCCTGTAAACCCTCTCCAGGTCCACCCTCCAGGTGGGAGTCTTGGACACCTGGCTGAGAGCGAAGGTGTCTGGATCTCCATCAAGAGCCAAGTCGGAGGCATGGTTGGATTCAGTGGATTGGAGAGTTGTTGGTTTTCCTGTTACTACATTTTCTAGAATGTAGTCAAAACGTTATCTTACACTCAGCATAGATGGAGGGTGACACAATTTGCTTATTTAAATGCACAAAATGTTAGTAGATGAGGCTATATTTGAGGTTTATTTGTTTTGTTTACCTTTTTGATAACCTGATTTGACTTAAAGGTATACTATGCAGGATTGGCGATTTCATCGCCGGTTTCGCTTTCACTTTTAGTTTTCGCTCGTTTTATGCTTGCATATGTCTCTGCAGAGCTTCCCCTACAGCTTTAGCGTATACTTTTAACGAAACTCCTCAATCGGTCAGTCTGACGTGACTTTTCATGAGACTTTACATGACACTTCCTGGAGTAGAGCATGGGTGCGTGCCCGAGGTCTCCTGAAGTTGCAAGTGTGGTTCTATCGCTACAGACCACTAGGACGGCCGAAAAAAACACCGTTCAACCGATAATGACTAATTTAATCATATATAACAGTAGGGAACGAATTGATTAGCTGAAAAACGTTGCATAGTATAGTAACAGTATAGTAGTGTAGTAACAATAATAATAAGCTGACAAATTCGACAATAATACGCCCTGGGTCACTAAAGAACTTCAGGCTATACTGAACAAAAATAAACAACTGTTCTAGACTGGCTCTATGTTGGAGAAGAAACAAGTGAACAGAGAGGTGAAGCAGGCCATCAATCAAAAAAGCTAAAGCAGCGTAGAAAAGTCAGATCGAAGAGAAATTCACACAAGGTAACCTCCTGGAGGCCTGGCAGGGTATTAAGACAATGGCAGCAGTCAACACTGTGTGTGACCTTAGACCTGTGTGTGTGGCTGGCAGCAGTGATGAATCCCTCCCCAATGAGCTTTAACTCTTTTAACACCAGGTTAGAGAAAGATCACCAGTCTCAGTTGGGGGATAACATCAGTAGCTTGACCCCGAGTGACCCTATCTTTGTTACGGTAGAGTCTGTGGTGGAATGTTTAATGTTTAGGAGACATAGAATGGAAACCATTTTTGTCTTGGTTTTCATGAGGTTGTGCATGAACAAAGAGCTATGATGAACATGAACAGATGAAAATCTTGAACTTAGAAATAGCCACTAAAAAATGGGCGAATTAGAACAAAGCCTGCTTGTGATGTCAGATATTATATTGCAGAGCCATTGAAGTTCAATTGTGGTTGCCAAAGAGGGCGCCATTTAGTCAAACTGACCATTTCAATACCCAGCCTTAATATAAGGTTATAAATTGGGCTTGAATAATTCCAATTGAGTTCATTTTTTATGAATGAAAGTCGATATACTATCTTAAAGGGATAATCCGGAGTGAAATGCACTTTAGATCAATTTTTCGGACTATTGGGAGTACATACGTTGAGTTGACACCAAAATCATGTCATTCGGATGTATTTTGAGAAAGTTTGAGTTCACCGTTTTTAGCCAAAACTCGTTAGCCTGTAAGTGACCGGGGCAGGTCCTTTCGCCACTACAAAACGCTATTTTTATACCTCTTCTACTGTTCCAAACAACACTACACTTACGTGGTAGTGAGTAGAGGGTCCCTAAAGCCAAACCGAAGTATCCCCACGTCTTTATGTGGTCGGATAGAGAGTACAGAATGAATTTAATCGAGTCAGTACCTTCCGGAAATGTCGCTGCGGCAGCTGCGCAACGCTTCAACAACACTTTACTAACATTTCCGGAAAGGTACTGACTCGATTAAATTCATTCTGGACTCTCTATCCGACCACATAAAGACGTGAGGATACTTCGGTTTGGCTTTAGGAACCCTCTACTCACTACCACGTAACTGTAGTGTTGTTTGGAACAGTAGAAGAGGTATAAAAATAGCGTTTTGTAGTGGCGAAAGGACCTGCCCCGGTCACTTCCAGGCTAACGAGTTTTGGCTAAAAACGGTGAACTCGAACTTTCTCAAAATACATCCGAATGACATGATTTTGGTGTCAACTCAACGTATGTACTCCCAATAGTCCGAAAATTTGATCTAAAGTGCATTTCACTCCGGATTATCCCTTTAATACATGATCTAAGACCCATTGCCCTCCCTTGTCATGAAGGCCTTTGAGAGGATTGTGAAAGCTCATATTATGAACACTAAAGCTTCAAAGATGGATCCTCTTCAGTTTGCATATCGTGCAAAAAGAGGGGTGGATGATTCCAAAATATACATGTTGAATGCCATCCATGAACACCTACAGTAGAAAACCTACATTATTTTGCCCGACTCATGAACTGTTTCAACTTGGATCATCAGCTAATTCTCTGGATCACAGATTTTCTCACCCAAAGAACACAGAGGGTGCTGGTCCACAAGAGATTCTCTGAAATCAGATGCATGTCCACTGGCTCACCCCAGGGTTGTGTCCTCTCACCACTGCCTGACAACACTGTTTACAGCTCTTCGAGTGACAGTAAAATGTCATTTTTGGTACAATAGCTCATTTACGTTTACGTCTCTGTACGAGTCCGCCGTCTTAGTTTGTATACAAATGAATATAAATGACATAGGCCTATACACGTAAGAGGGCGGACATAGGCGGTAGTTGGTTTCATTTTGCCATTTGCTCTGACTGAATCACAAGGTTTGAGATTATGCACGAGAGGGTGACGTGCAGGGGGTTACAGAACGACAGTCCAATTGGCTGGAGTTCTTCGAGCCCTGCCCATTTTACACTTATAATCTGGAAGGCCTATGGGCCTGGGCACAACAAAAGGCCATTAAAAGGCCATTACCCTGAAAGTTTTACTTGAGAGGGGAAAAAAAAAAAAAAAAAAAAAAAATATATATATATATATATATATATTTTTTTTTTAAATGGTTATATTTTGGCCCTCAGAATTCAGGTAGTAAGGAGGGCCCCTTAGCAGGATTTTGCCTATAGGGCCCCATGGAGGTCTGAACCGGCACTGACTGTGCCTACACTTGTTGACTGTGTGTTTTTCAAGAATCAGAACTAACAGTTGTAATGGTTATCAAGTCTACATACTGTTGAAATGGCCTGTGTTATGCCCAATGACTGGTGTTACACTGACCAGTTTGATTTCGACACCTCGGCACCTTGCAGAGCTCCCACTTAGTTGCAGGGTCTGTAGTGTAGCACCAGGGACCATCCTCACCGTCAGGATTTCTGCAGTAGTTTCCTTCAAGGCCTCTAAGAAAGCACAATAACTCATATTGTCTATTTAGAATGAATACTTCTAAAGTAACCAAGTATTTGCTCACCTGCCTTGACTCACATATTCAGAATTTCACAATTTCAGTCACATCCCATTCTTAATCCATAGGGTTTAATATGCCGTTGGTCTACCCTTTGCAGCTCTAGCAGCTTCAACTCTGCTTCAACGCTTTTCACAAGGTTTAAGAGTGTGTTTATTGGATGTTTAAACCATTCTTTCAGAAGCACATTTGTGAAGTCACACACTGGTGTTGGACAAGAAGACTGGCTCTTCAGTCTCCTCTCTAATTCATCCCAAAGGTCTTCTTTTGGGTTGAGGTCAGGACTCTGTGCAGGCCAGTCAAGTTCATCCACATCAAACTCTGTCATCCATGTCTTTATGGACCTTGCTTTGTTGTGCACTGGTGCACAGTCATGTTGGAACAGGAAGGGGCCATCCCGAGCTGGACTTGGTCCCTTTGAAAGGAACCAGTGAAAGGAACTCTGAATGCTACAGCATTAACCAAGAGATGTTGGACAATTCCATGTTCCCAACTTTGTGGGAACAGTTTGGGGATGGCCCCTTCCTGTTCCAACATGACTGTGCACCAGCACACAAAGTAAGGTCCATAAAAACATGGATAACAGTGCTGACCTCAATTCAATAGAGAACCATCGGGATGAATTAGAGCGGAGACAGAGAGCCAGTCTCCTCGTCCAACCTCAGTGTGTGACCTCACAAATGCGCTTCTGAAATAATCCCAAAATATCTCATAAACACTCTCCTAAACCTTGTGGAAAGCCTAGAAGAGTGGAAGCCGTTATAGCTGCAAAGGGTGGACCAACGTCATTTTAAACCCTATGGATTTAGAATGGGATGTGACTGAGGGTCATATGTGAGTCAAGGCAGGTAAAAAAATACTTTTGCCAATATAGTGTACACTGAATCCTGGAAAGTAAGCAGTAACAGTAAAGTGTAGCTCCAAACAGGTCTTACTTGGATGGGTCCTTTTCTGGAGGATTAATGTGATCATGTGGAGCAGGGATGGGCAACTGGCGGCCCGCGGGCCACATGCGGCCCGCCTCCTCACTCAGTGCGGCCCGCGGATGATCATTTTTACTGTGATTAAAAATGCGTGTTTTTTTTTTTTACCGCACCGTCATTGTAATTATACTGTTCGCCGATAGATAGCGCCTCCTATGCAAACCATCTCGGGCCCTCGGACCTTTACAATCGCTGAGGGAAAACAGTGCACACATTAGAAGAAAAGTAGAAAACTCATTTAGAAAACCGTAGGCTACCTTTCAGTCAAAATCGGAAGCAGTGTCTGTTCATAGAATGGTAAGGCAAACCCATGTCAAGTTTTGCTAGAAACTATATCAGCCATGAAAGATTTAAACTTCAGTCGCCACTACAACACCTTGCGAAAAGTTATCAGAAGTAGCCTGCCCTACACACACGGAGCTTCTCGGCCGCTGTCGTAGCCGACCTCAAATCAAAAGTAGGCTAGCCTACACTAACAATAGCGACTAATTGCCAGAACTACACAGGAATCCGTCTTTTGCTGTTTCGCTTGAGCTTGCCAAAGCAAAGAAGCTATATCAGATGGCGAAATTGTTTGGGTGCGTAGTGGAGGTAAAAACTTCGAAACGGTATATTTGTCCCGACGCACGGTGACGCGCATAATTGTTGACATTCTGAATGTCGAGGGGGGGAGCTGAGACAAATCATGCATGATTGCAAGTAGGCCTACTGTAGCTTACTTTTTGGCGTTGGATGAGAGTACAGATGTGATGGATGTTACATGTTACATCTGTAGGCCTACTCTCATTATGGATGTTAGGGAATGTCTATAAATGCTTAGAAATGGAGTGGGAGCATAAATGCATTGAATATGAGGCTTGTTGCACTTCATGATGGGCCATTGTTTTTCAATTCTGTGCCATCATTGAATGGTGATTTATGTGAGCCCTTTGCACTGAAAATAATACTTATCACTGGCTGTAAAATATTTGTATTTGTTGTAAGGGAGTCTATGTAAAAAATGCATTTGAGCATGAAAATTGACATATTTCGTTCTTATTCAGAATTATTTTGCATCAGCATCAGATGTGCGGAAGTGCGCGGCCACATTTGGCCCTCTGATGGTGATGATAAAAAAATGTGGCCCTCTTAGTCATGAAAGTTGCCCATCCCTGATGTGGAGTCTGGGCAGACCACATCTGACAACTCTTCCCCGATAGTGTCACGGAAACTGTTCCTCGGTAAGCGTTGCCATCGCCAGTAAAACAAGTGAGCTCTGGTTCAGATGCTGAGAGCGTGACAGAAAAAATTCAAACCAACAGTTGTAAAACAGATTAGAGACGAACAAATAGACTATACACAGTCTAACCTAGCAAGTAAGTTAGGAAGACAAACTTCCTGTATCTGATGGTGACCTTACACCAACAGACATTTCACAGTCGATGACAAAAATGTCCAAAGTCGGAATGAAATAGTGGGAGTTTTACAGGAGTCGCGGCTTGCTCCCATCAGTGAGATGGTTTAATTTAATAGCAAACTTCCTTAAGTCTGAGTCAGTCTTTTTCTGCCAAGTCCAGATCTGGTGGCCCACTGGTGTTTTGCTCATTGGTTCTCTGGTCCGCTGACGGGTTGCTGACCAGTGTTGGGAAGGTTACTTTAGAAATGTAATGTGTTACAGTTACAAGTTACCCTTTTAAAATGTAATAGTAGTGTAACTATTTGAATTACTTTATCTGAGTGACATAACTAATTACTTTTTGATTTCTTTTCAGATTTTTTAATGATACTGTATATATAGTCCCCAAATCCATGCAAAGATTTCGGCCTTGGTCTCCAGGCTGCCGAGCAGTTCGGTACAAGCTCAGCAAGGCAAGGCAGCATGGGCATTCACAGGCTATATTGAGCCCCTTTTTAATACATGAATTAAAAATGAGGATAATATAATGATAACCACCACAAGGTCAGACTTCAAGCCAAATTGTACTGTAAAATCAGTAAAATGCCCTTTTCCGTGACATATAAGAAATGTTAAATGTCCAGCTATGAAATGCATTTCTATGAGATATTGCTACAGACACACACGTTTACATTGCTGGCAAGCTAAAATTCAGATCGCTGCATGCACAGGCAGACATGTGACGCTGATGGCGCTGTAGACGTGATAGAGCCTATCAGAAGATCCCGTATCAAACTATGGCTGTGGAGGGAAATAGTTATTTTTACATACAATATTCTTTGCAAGGTTTTGCTGACAATATTCAGATGTATAATTGGATTGCACGCTTTTCTGCACTAACTGTAATGTATTACTGTTACATTTATTTTGTAATTAAATTACGTAACGCAATTACATGTATCTCGTTACTCCCCAACACTGTTGCTGACAAATGCTTTTGCCACTATTGTTCTAAAATATGTTTATTCAGTAATACTTCATCTATTATTTTAATGACAAGTCATGTAATTTCTGCAGACTCCCCAGACTGGTGTTGAATCTCAAAAGATTGAGTTTAGGCTGATGATAGCCAACTTTTTTTTATCGGATTGCTCCTGATTTGCCATCTCTGCTGCTTCACTGAATCTCTGTTTAGCTGATGTGTGTGTGTGTGTGTGTGTGTGTGTGTGTGTGTGTGTGTGTGTGTGTAAAAACACTGGCTCTGAAACATGACTCTGCCTTGGCCAATGTTAATTGCTTACCTCGTTATTAACCCACCTCTTCACTAGCTGTGCGCCAGGAGCGCTTTCGGATTACACTGATTATTCAACCAATGAATAGAAACGCACCGTATTTAATATCCAGTAACGTTAATGGCATTGTAACGACTGAAAAAGTAATTAGTTAGATTATCCCGTCACTGAAAAAAATACTTAACCTAACGCCATTCTTTTAAACTGTGTTCTTCCAAACACTGGTAGGGGCTGATTGCACCCCTCCTAACAGGGGTGGGTTGATTTGTTATTTGTTTCCTAACAGCTCACCCTTGCGGGAGGAGAAACCCTATACTGTGGCGTCTTGACCGATATGGAATAGAACAGAGAAGCGCCTGGTGAAAAACTCAAGTCTACAATAGGAATGAACATTGATGATCATATGCTTTCCGCCAGGTTTTTGCGTCACAAAAATAGGGCCTTCAATCATGCACTGATAGAATGCCTTTTTGCAAGTGAAGTGGATGAAAAAGATGATAGCACAGATTGATGCTCATTATTATTTATATTTATTTTAGGTGTATTGTAACAACCAGTACAAAGAAGAAAATCACAACTTGTTCTATTTTTATGGTAGCCTAGTTAATTTGTGGTAGAAACATTGGTATCGATACTCCATATCAGCAAGTACACAAATGCAAATTACTCGGTTTGAAAAAAAAAAAAAAATGCTATCGGTGCATCTCTAGTTGTGAACAAGTAGTTTTAACAATTTAAATTCAGGTCTGAGCAACTGTGAAAAACTGTAATAAAAAAAATAAAATAATTGACATCATTTCACATAATATTTACCTTCAGGGGCAACACAACAGGCTGTCAGGAGGATGCTTATGATAAAAATCCTCTGCATCTTTGAAAAAGGGAACTAAGGAGAAAATGTACTTTTAGCCAACAATTCCTCAAAACACACTTGGAGCACTTTAGTGTATGGGTCAAATATTTAACACTTAATTAATACATCAAAAACGTTTACTTTGCCCAATCTAGAAACAAATGACTATGACAAATAATCAATACAAGCCAGCTTTTCTGAGAAGTAAATTCACGTCTTTTGAGGCGTATACGTACAATACACAAACAATTTGACTTTTTTCTTGGTGTTAGTTAGTGACATGGGCTGTGATAGTGGCATGGACTGTGAGATGTCTGTGGAGACACTTATTTAGAGGCAGGCTATGTGCTGGGGACTAGGGACATCCCTGTATATTGCACGTTGTAGTGGCATTGCTTGTTCATTTGAGACCTGTTTTACCATGGCTCCATGTGATCATAACAATATTCAAACCAAATATGCATGGCAGAATAAATCAGTTCCTGACATTTTATTATACAGTATGTACAAATACCTGATCATGTTTTCAAGTACTGTTTTTCCCATTTCCGGGTGTCATTCTAATGCTATTGAGGGTTAATGACTAATAATGATAAATTACAATCATATGAAAGTAATAGTGCATTGGTGAAGAAAATAAGGACAGATATTGTGGAAAAAGTTGTGTAAATATTCCAAAACAAACATTTGCATGTCTGGTCTGCTTTCTGAGTATGCCTTTGTGTGGCTATAATACTCTATGTCATGTAAACAACATTCAAACCAAAAGAACTGCACCCTGGACTCAGCTATGACACTGTTTAACTGTCAGTTTTTGCCCTTTTCCCTACCCCTTGCAACCTACTATCCCTGTTACTGGCATCATCATGCAACCAGACTTAAGCAGTCAAAAGACTCTTTAGGTTCGGATTTCCCTGTCACATATAATAGCACAATTAGAATGACGGAGGGAGATGTATAAATAATAGGACTGTCAGCGTTAACATATTAATCAAGATGTAATTAAGGACCAAGCATAACACATTTTTTAAGAGTATTGTAAAGTATTGAGAGGTTTTGGCTGGTTTGGACCGGTGCTACCAGAATGTGTCGAGTTGGGAAGAAACAAGAGCACACATTGCCACAGTCACTGGAGTGTACAGTAGGCTGAACTGAGGAAAAGAAAGTGATGCTAGTGTGGGTCAATGAGAACGGACCAACATCAATTCTGGCTGACCAGTGCATCCGTGGTCTGGACTTGTTAAGCAGGTGGGGGGCTATGTCGGATGTGGCATGGCCACAACAACGCCTGGACACAGACATCATCACTCTCCCACTGCCGGGTGAAGCAATGCCACATCTGAAGCCACACGTTTGTGGCACACCACCCTCTGTGGAGACTGCACAAACTCTGGAAGAAATTTGCCTCCACAGCTGCAAAAGGCTTAATAAGCATCAGCAAGGCCATGTAGGCTACACCATGCCACCTGTTCAGGATAGAGACTGGGCTCCTGGGCCATGGGGGTTGCGAGTGTAGAAACAGTAAGAAACTGGCCTGTTCCCCCCCAAATGTGACAGAGCCTCGGAGCTTCACTGGGTTAGCATCCTATTACAGGCGCTATGTCCAGAACATCACCACGATAGCCAGCCCACTGCACCAGCTGAGGCACGAGGGCCAGCTGCTGCGATGCCTCGATCATTCAGGAACATGCTGTCTGAGGTTCCAGACACCCTCAACAACCCCTCATCCTAAACACAGATGCTAACGATATGGGAATCGCCTCGGTGTGGTCCTGGCTCAAGAAGGAGAACGAGGTGAACAGGTTATAGCATACTTCAGCACCTCCCTCATCCACCATTGTGTTACCCGCAGTTAACTGTTGGCAGTGATTCTCGGCATTCACCACTTCAGTACTTACACGTATGGGCAGCTATTTCTGTTCAGAAAGTATCTCTAGCCAGCCGGCCAATTACACTGTAACTCCAGCACCCTGTCCAGGCCGCCCTCTGCTGCAAAGCAATGTCGCCATTGCCATCTCAAGTATGCACAGAGACGCATTTGATAGACATCCGTGGCGCCCAATGAACGGATCTGGGCATTTCTTTCAAATACAAGAAAATTAACATTTGGTTGCCAGACCATGTATCATTGAGAAGTGGTAGGCGCTAGCCAGGCTAATCTCAAGGAGGGGAGGAGTGTGCCTTCACCAGGTGTCCAAGACCCCTCGCTGCTCAGCCTCCCGTAACGGCGGACACCGATGTATCCCAGTCCAATGGAGCAGAGGAAGGCAGCGACGTCGAGCAGAGCGGCCAGCCATCCACAACATCACTTCTTCAGCAGCACCTCCAGGCACCAGCAAGAGGGATGCTATGAAGGTAGAATAGCTACAGTGGCAGATCTGGTTCTCATCCGTGTTATGTCCATGGGTGAGGGAGGGACAACGTTCTCCGTGGACCGACATCTCGGTGCTGGGCCCAGAAACCAAGGCCCTCTACTCTCAATGGCCTGGGTTCCCCCTGCGCAAGGGTCTCCTCTCCAGCGTTAAGTAAACTCCTGTCAAAGTTGTTTTGTTTCAAATGATCATTTAAAAGGTCATATACCAGTTTCTTCCAGATTGTTTAACCTCCTGAGACCCTGGATGTAAATTTGAATGCATTTTTCATTTCACTCAATTATTTTGGCTTAGTAGGGCTTCATAAACATACAAAAAAAATTTCACCTCTGTACATCAAGTAGTTTTTGAGAAAAACGATGTCCTCGTATGAGGACATTGGGTCTCTATTACCCTAAAATACAATGAGATTGCCAATCCAGAAAGAATGTGAATATTCATGTGTGTACTCCAAGTGCCTAAGATTCAACTATTAAGAAAACAGTTTGTTTTTATTGAACAGAAATGTCCTGTTATTAATTTGGTTAAGTTTAGTGTTTATTTGTAAATGTTAGTTGTACGTATGGGTCACACCCATGTGGAGAGAAGTCTATCCACAATCAATTGAAGCTTAACAGTTCTGCTCTATTTGTTTCTTATTTGTTTATTTATTTATTTTTGTAATTCCTTCAATGGATTTATTTATTCAGGCTACTCTATTATGTCTATGTCCACACTTTGACTTCCATTATTGCTTTACAGTAGTTTGATATGGCCAATGAACGACAATTTTCAATGTAATATGTAGCCTAAAAATGAAATTATGCGTACATTTCAGTCCCGATGTCCTCGTATGAGGACATGAAAGTTAAACACGTGCTGGTCTGTTTGCAATGATCGAAATGGGGGAAACTTGATGCCATATCATACTACAACTGTTCACAAACATATACAAAAAAAAAAAAATGTCATAACGTTCACTGGCACGTTACCATGACGATAGTTCTCACGCGTATGCCGGTAAAGCGTGGAGGTGGATTTCGACGCCATATTGCTTTTTCCCAAAACATTGTATTGTGTGTCTGATAACACTAGAGGGTAAAATGAAGTGTCCACATATATGGACAACAGGTTTTTATTCAGAAAAAGTAAGCACAAGGTAAAGCAGAGCCTAAATGTAATGTCCTCATATGAGGACGCAGGGTCTCAGGAGGTTAAGACCATACAGAGATTTCTTCAACTTGCATACTAATTTAAGATTAATAAACTATTCAAGCATAAGAAATAGCTGAACAATGACCTAATACATGTGTAATGATACTTAACACAGAGTTTATTCAGCACTAATACGTACTACTTATGTATTTAATGACTAACATGTGTTCCCTAAAATAAAGTGTTGCCCTATTTGTTTGTCAGAGGTCACCTTGAATCTCTGTCCATTTTGCCTAATCTTGACACCAAATCCTTTTACAAAGCCACATACTGTAGTCAAATGCAGCTTTACTACACAAATCTATGCACTTAGGTTTCTGTATGTTAAGAGTGTCTGAACTCTTGTCCGATGCAGCCACCAGTCATTTGTATCTACCTTTTTGCCTATTTTAGATGATGGGGATGTGTTTTATAGACATACCTCAAAGACAGTGTCGCAGTCATTCTCTCTGTACTCTGTAGACTCTGAATCTGTATATCACTCAGCACTGAGATTTATAACTCGTGCACATTACTCCACTTATCACTGTGTATTGTTTTAAATGGTCGGTTGGCCTTCACATCTTCATAACCACAGTAATGTCTTTCATTTCTTTTGTCAAGATACAGAATTCACCAACGATGTGTTTCATTTCAAAATACATGAATATACAGTAGAATAGATATTATATTGGTCAGTCAGGGTAATTTAAATAAGCAGGAAACGAAGAAAAAAGAAGGAAATGATAATTGTCTTTACCTGTGAGTGTGTGTCCTGTTAAACTGATGGGGTGAGATAAGCTGATGTTCTGTTCAGGTGAGATAAGCTGACGTTCTGTTCAGGTGAGTCAGGGATGTTGAGGTCTCCTGTCTCTGCTCCTTAAAGTGATGTGCTGGCTACAAAATGGCATCTGCTCTAATGAACATTCCCTATAATTTGAGATACATATAGGAAACAACCTCGTAATCTTTAAAATCACAGCAATTTATTTTCTTTTGTCAAGATACAAAGCTCACCAATGATATGTTTCATTTCAAAAGACATGAATATAAAAATGGATATTATATTGGTCAGTCAGGGTGCTTTGAATAGGCATGAAACAGACAGAAGGAAAGAAGGAATTAAAAATGGTCTTTACCTGTCAGTGTGGGTCCTGTTAAACTCTAACCTGTTCAGGTGAGTCAGGGATGTTGAGGTCACCTGTCTCTGCTCCTTAAAGTGATGTGCTGGCTACAAAATGGCATCTGCTCTAATGAACATTCCCTATAATTTGAGATACATATAGGAAACAACCTCGTAATCTTTAAAATCACAGCAATTTATTTTCTTTTGTCAAGATACAAAGCTCACCAATGATATGTTTCATTTCAAAAGACATGAATATAAAAATGGATATTATATTGGTCAGTCAGGGTGCTTTGAATAGGCATGAAACAGACAGAAGGAAAGAAGGAAATAAAAATGGTCTTTACCTGTCAGTGTGGGTCCTGTTAAACTCTAACCTGTTCAGGTGAGTCAGGGATGTTGAGGTCTCCTGTCTCTGCTCCTTAAAGTGATGTGCTGGCTACAAAATGGCATCTGCTCTAATGAACGCTCGCTGTGGCAGTGGTGCAGCCTCTCAAGGCGTGGCCGTGGGATATGGGAGGTGTTTGTCATTTGATCGCCAAGTTATGAGGGGACAGTCACTGTGAGGGATACTAAGACACATTAAACCTCTCGTTGCAGAGTAAACCTCTCTAGTGACTGTTCAGAGTCTCCAAGCGTAAATCTACACTGTTGAAGGCATAGTCATGCTACTTAAATATCCTGACCCAGCAGCTGGGTACCAACCAAAAAACCTTTCATGAGTTAAAATAACCCAACTTAGGACCCAACAGTTTCAGCCCATGCAGTGTTTGGGTGTTTGAGGATGTTTATACCTGCGTTGACCACAAGTGGTTATGTGCTGACTGTTGTCAGAGAAACAAAAACAATTTGGAACAAACATAGGTAAAGAATGTGGTAGGAATCCTCCAGTAGGCTACTGTACAAGTATGTGTCCAGGTGAGTCACATTCAATTTCACTATATAGTGCAGTGTGCACACACACACAGCATGTGGGAGTGGCAGATCTGCTCTAGTGGATCTGTTGTCTCATTGGCTAATTCCTAGTTACTATTTAACATGCAGAAACTGGCAGTACACAAGACCTGCAGCTACAGTATGGCTGTGATGAGAGTCGTGAAGAAAGTGTTTGTCTACTACACTGGAGGTACCATAGGGCTGATTGACGATGGGGATGGTAGGCTTTATGGCTTACTAGTCATTTTATTCAGGCCATATTTTGAGGAATGTTGAGGCAAAACATGTATTCAGAAGTGTTTACAGTTATTGTGGGCCTAATGTCCTACATTGTCAATCACTGGGTGTTGATTTCTTTTCGAGACCACTGAAGTTATATGAAACTTAGTTTACAGTTATTTTTCATTGTTGTATAAGTTATTTTTTTAAGTTTTGATTTTATTATTTACAGCTCTTTTTGTTCAGAAGCTTATCTACTGTAGCTTGTGAAGTACAAAGTGCAACCTGTTATTTCCACCAACAGCTGCCTTTGTCTGCAGTCCATCTGTAACCCATTAACACAGCAGCACCTCTATGTGTTCTGTCTCTGTACTCAACTCAGAAGCATCTCTGTGTGTTCTGTCTCTGTACTCACCTCTGTGTGTTCTACCTCTGTACTCAGCACCTCTATGTGTTCTGTCTCTGTACTCAACTCAGAAGCATCTCTGTGTGTTCTACCTCTGTACTCAGCACCTCTGTGTGTTCTGTCTCTGTACTCAACTCAGAAGCATCTCTGTGTGTTCTGTACTCAGCACCTCTGTGTGTTCTGTCTCTGTACTCAACTCAGAAGCATCTCTGTGTGTTCTGTCTCTGTACTCAACTCAGAAGCATCTCTGTGTGTTCTACCTCTGTACTCACCTCTCTGTGTTCTACCTCTGTACTCACCTCTGTGTGTTTTACCTCTGTACTCACCTCTGTGTTCTACCTCTGTACTGAGCAGCACCTCTGTGTTCTACCTCTGTACTCAGCAGCACCTCTGTGTGTTCTACCTCCGTACTCAGCAGCTGTGTACTTGTTCTACCTCTATATTCAATCAGGTTGAATAAGTGTGCATTTGTTAGTTGTATGCATATTAGTGGTGGTGGTTGTGATTGTCTGAGTGTAACTTTGTTTTTATTTTCTAGCCCACCTCCGACAAGGAAGCGTTCAGGATGTCAGACAATTTATCATCAACCATATTCAGCTGCATCAGGAACCTGCTGTCAGAGAAGATTTGATTCAGTTACAGTAAGTATTCAGATAATTGTCCTGTTGCAGTGCAGCAACAGAGAAAACTCTGTACTCTGATCGTACCAATCAATCATACTTCTAGACATTTTAATCCTGTTAGCTAAGTGTTAACATTGTATGATGGAGAATACTGGCATAGGTAGATTCAAATAGATGGGTAATATACAGTCATAATAATAATAATCAGTGTAAACGCATGGCCGACACTTTTGTCTATATTTAGAGAGTCTGTAAAGTCTGTATACATTTGGGGACACTAGCACAACATTTATCAGTGAACACATAAGGAGACATTCAGCATGAGGGGGTCAAGACCATAGAGTTCACTTCACACGCTTTTATCATATTCAGAAATATGTCATATGATTTGCCCCTACTGTAGGTATATGCCCCATAATGTTTATTTATTGTTTCAGTCAGAAGGCTGTCGATGACTACTTTGTGGAGGAATGGAATGATGACTCATGCAAGTACAGCATTTTATTTAAGCTTGAAACAGTGGAAGCACCAGTCGATTCGACTGAAATGAGCCCTGATCATTGGTTTGAGATGGCACAGCGCATCCAGGTACAAAACCAGACTATTACTCTTGAGCTATTATGTGTTTTATACATCTTAGGTAGTTGTATTTTCTTTTTGTTATTGAGGAGGTCTTAGCTGATCCTTGTGTATGAAAGGTAAATCTTCATAAACGGGAATATTTTAAAATATAAATATCTGCCTTTCTGTCCACCTGCCTGTCTGTCTGTCCAGAAGGAGAAGAGTCGTTATGATGGCTTTGTCATTCTCCACGGCACGAACACCATGGCGTACACCTCCTCCGCTCTGTCCTTCATCTTAATGGATTTAAAGAAGCCAGTTATTTTGACTGGAGGCCAGGTTTGAATGTGTTGTTTTTAATTTCATCGTGCTGAATCTGAACAAAGATGGGAA
The DNA here is from genome assembly GCF_963854185.1 of Sardina pilchardus. Classification (NCBI taxonomy): domain Eukaryota; kingdom Metazoa; phylum Chordata; class Actinopteri; order Clupeiformes; family Clupeidae; genus Sardina; species Sardina pilchardus. The sequence continues at coordinate 18,229,664 of NC_085009.1, forward strand.
ATTATAGCATTTTGCATTTGGCTGCAACACGTGTCACAGTGCTAATATAGTCAGTTAAATGTTGTAGCTATCGCTGTCTCTGTTGTATCCATCATCTTGTATTAAGTTATACTGTGTTGAAATATTGTGCTACACATAACATGAAGACATGTGAAGTTTTTTTTTTTTTTTTACCCATGATCCTGTTCAGAGGTCCCTGTTCCATCCACGTAGCAATGCCATGGACAACTTGATAGGTGCTTTGGTGATGGCAGGTTGTCTATCTGGTGAAGAGAAGAAGAAGGAGATTTTTCAGCAGGTCAGTGAAAACCATGTCAAGTGACACTGTCAAATCACATGAAGACGCCATATAGCATACATCAGAGGCAGAGTAAGAAGTGGCTGTTTCACAGGTGATGCTGTTTGATAACAACAAGCTGTTCCAAGGCAACAGGGTCTGCAAATTTGACTGCCAGTCCTTCCACGTGTTTGACTGTCCAAATGCAAAACCTCTAGCATACATGGACCCCATCATGAGAGGTAACATAGTCAGTAACCCTCAGGGTGTGGCAGTAGTGGTCATTTGTTAAAATGGTATATTCATTCTTATCTTTTCTGAGGGGTTATAGATTGGGACTGCAGTTATCTAAAAAACTTCTACATATTGTGCTTATGTATCTCATGTTATAAAAAGTTTTATTAGCAGTACTCACTACACTGTATCTCATGTATTCATATGTTGTAATATATGTTTTGAGCCTTGTTTCTGTTCATAAAAATCCTCTCTGCTGGATCTTGAAGTGCCCGCCCACACACCAGTGTGTGTTAAGGACAGAATTGAGGCCAAGTCCTGTCCTGGGGAAACCCCTGATGTAAGAATCCTACGCCTCTTCCCTGGAATCCAGGAGAAGTATGTAAGTATGTCAGAGTAGCATGCTAGATCTCCGTCTTGTTTTATGTGATCCACTATTCAAATCACTCACCTTCCTCAGGTGAGGAGTGTTCTAGAGGGGGCTGCAGGTGTGATCTTGGAGTCCTTTGGCCCTGGGGACATCCCTGGATATGACTGGTTGAGAAAGGCTCTCAACGAGGCAAAGAACAGGAAGGTGGTGATGTTGAACTGCACCCAGGTCTACAGAGGATCCGTCAGGTCCAACTACGAGTCCTCCTTGGTACTTCATCTTCACACCTGCCCACTTAACACACAAGTTCTCATTAAACACAGGACACAATGGGTGCCTCTCATTCGTCTTTTATACATCCTCCCTTCCTCCTCGGGCCTCGATCCTCACTGATCTACATAAAGAATGATGGGGCGGCAACAATGGGATAGTCTATCCAGTGTTAATTGTAGATCAGTGAGAACTCCCCTTGAGGATTGAGCATCGAGGAGAGATGTTGAGAGGCACCCAATCTGTCAAAATCTTTGATCGAATACAAGTTTGGATGGTTTTCTCCTATTTTAGGAAAATATACTAATCTAAAAGTTATTTTACTTTACTATGGACAGTGTAGGTGTCTCAGCATACAATATTTTGTGCTTTAAAGGTTGAAATAGAGTCAGTGATGAGATCCTGTGAAGAAGGTTGTCACAGAAGGCTGACCTTTAAGACTTCCAGTACACACAAAGTCAAGCATACTTCCTTGATAGAATGCTTCTTTGCGAGTGGGGTTCTACGAAGATGAGGTGTGAGGCCTCCTTATAGCATTCTCAGACTTTACTTTTGAACAGACTACTAGCTCATGTGAACGTGCACGCCACAGCTGTCTGTCTGATTGTTTCCAATCGCTTTTAACTGCACGCTTTGGTTCAGTAGGGGCACTGCTCAATGAGTTCAATGACGTGGCGACCTTGAAAAGGCAGCCTTATACTGTATGCTTCCTCAACTTTGGGAAACAGCCTTTGGCTCTGTGGCACCATTCTGTGTCACTTCCTGTTTTTCTCCTCACAGATCTTGATGGAGACCGGCATTGTAAATGGGTTTGACATCACTCTTGAAGCAGCTCTGGCCAAAATGCTTTGGACACTCAAGATTATCCAGGAACATGAGAAGAGAATTGAGGTTAGCTTAAATTTGACTTCAACATAATTTAGAGTGTACTGTAGAATGTGATAGCAAGAATTTGTGAAGTAGGTATATTAAGACAGGAAATGCCTTTCAAGAAGCTGTATGGACATTGCTTTTGTTTAACCATTTGTTTGGCAATAAAGTTAACCAATTAATTATTTTGGGAAGTAACCGATAGGCTACATGTGATAAGTGAGCTTACTGTTCAGGAGAAGTGAACTGAGTAAATTTGTTTTTCCCCTTTAATGAAACAACCATTTTTGGGAATAAAGTTATTATTTGCATTCATATTGACTGGGATTTTTGTATTGTGTAAATATGCTTTTTAAATATGCCCTAATAATGACGTGTTATTGTGCACAGGTGATGGGGGGCAGTATTTGTGGAGAGTCCAGTGCTCCAGCTAAACAGGTGAGGGGGAAAGGAAAGATTGATGTGTTTTGTATACATGTAAGATCATAGGAATGACTCAGCCAACTTCTGTCTGTCATTAGCCATCGTTGTGCATCCTCACTCTATCTCTACTAGCTTTGTTTGCATACTAACCTAAATCCCTCACTGTTTTCTTTCTTTAGCTGGTGTTACAAAGGAGCTGTGAATAAACTCTGTCATCAGTTACATTTGCTGATCTGTGATTTGTCTAGCAAACCAAAATTCCATTGCATCTGCGTATATTTTATCATGGTAAAGTGTGGCCTTTGCTAAAGTTTATATGATGCAGAACTATTCATTAAGCACAATAGCTCCAGTCAAGGCAAAAGAACACGTTCAACTTCAACAGAACACTCAACAAAATACTTCCGAGTGTGTAGTGGGTTCAGATTCTGCATATTCAGGATGTGTGAAGAATTTTTAAACGTCTGCTTGACCGGAAAGGTCCAGTATATTTTCGCTTTTCATGTGATGCAGTCATACAGGCATAGAGCAATACATTTAGACTGTTCACAATTTATCAGATGGAGTTGTTGAAAAGGGAAAATGTTTGATTTGTTTGTCAAAATATATAAAGGACATGATTATCACTCTATTTATTGTCTTTTGAGAGACGTTGTATGACATGCCTATCAGAATCAATAGCATCATGTGGCCAGCAGGTGGCAAGAGATACGGCTCTGGGCCAAATAAGTTCCACCTGTCTCTTTCGTACCTGGGAAGAGCAGGTCATGCGCTACATCGCTGTCTTGGCTTGCCTGTGTTCCATTGAATCCGTCGATTTGTGGATGGTGAGTTAATCCTTTTAAGTGTAGGCTAATGAAAAGAGATAACGATTATAGCCTCTCGCCTGACCGTCATTAGCCTACATTCGTCGCTGTGATGACCAATCAAAATAGGATATTCAGTTTCGTTTTTGTTGTGCATGGACAAGAACAGTAGGCCTATTCTCTTCAGCTTCTATTCGATTAATGTAGCTTTTAGCTGACTATATTGACATACTAACATGATTGCCTGCAACGAATGGCCTATTTTTGATCAGGCGACTTCTGCGTCTCACTATTATTCTGTTGATTTAAACTACGCACAGTGCACTGTTCGCTTCCGTATCTGTCTGACAGATGACAGTTCGAGTAGCTTCTTGGACAGTTCCCTGTTATCCATGCACTGTTGTCTGTTGTCATCACTTTACTTTGTCTAGCTGCACTATGCTATTTGAAAACACACACTGTAATTGTTGAAACAAATTCCTAGCCTATGTTTTAGGCCTACATAAATGGCAATAAAGTAGCCTATCTTGATCCTTGAACTTTTAACCTTAAAACTTTGCTCTACACACTGAAAGAAAAAAAATCGCTGGATTTACTTGATTTGATTACGTTGGCCTACAACGTTTGCACATGAATGGAATGTTTAGGTTTACGAAACTGATTCATGCTGTGATAATCCAGTTTGATCAAGTAGTTTCAGTAATAGGCGACGTTTCTGAAGTAGGCTAATATAGGCCTATACTTCAACATCATTGTGTTATACAGACGGCATGGAAAGCATTGAGATGTCGGCCTACTTAGTATTGCAACATCAATGTTAAAGGACAACTTTGAATGTGTTGTGCCACCGTATTAAGAAGCATTCATTGGAGTTAAAAAAAAATATGTGCTATGTATGGAACCACTATACTTTGTCCTTTTTCTTTTTTAAATCCATATGCCGTTTAAGAAAAACTGATGTAATATGATTACCACAGTACATCTGCTCACCGATTATTAAGAATAACGTGCAGTCCGGCCACACTTTGAGAAAGACTGACAGATCGATGTTCTATTTATGCATGTCGCGAACGAAACGCCTAACTTACGCGTTCGGTTTAGCCTCCCTGTGAAACGCAAGTTTGTTTGAAGTGCGTGTAGGCTACTTCTGTGAGAAGGGAATCAGTGTAAGCTAAGGCTACTTTGATTTCAAATTGGTAGTTGTAAACTACGTGATTTAAAAAGCATGTAAAACTGTGTGTAGTCCTGTTATCAATCGATCGAATCGAGCAAGTGATTGGCCAAAAGCGAAAGTAAACCTATCCTCCGACCGAGACGAGGTGCATTCTACGGTGGCGTATTGCTGTCACACTAGAAATAAAAAAAAGGCTCAGTATCAAGTAATTACGTGAAAGTTTCAAGTAATTACCTGAAAGTTTCTTGTTATAACAAGATCTTTTTCACGTTTTAACAAGATAAGTTTCATGTTATTACATGAAATGATCACGTTATTTCGTGATAAGGATATTTTTACGCTATAACGTGAACATATCATATTATTTCAAGATATGATATTTTCACGTTTTAACAAGATATTTATCACGTTATTACATGATATTATCACGTTATTTCATGATAACAAAACTTAACGAGACCAGGCTGGAGCCTACAGTGGGTACGGGTTGAGAATGCACCTTCTCCCGCGGGACTCCCGAAGAGATCCCGCAGGCCGTCAAGCCGATTTTTTTTGAGGCTAAGGCAATGTACCCAAACAACCACCAGGTGGCAGAAAGTTTCATCCCGCATTTCAAAATGATGAAGACCGCATATCCGTCAATAGTCGACTCCTTAATCTCATTTAATCATTACAATGAAGGTGATGACTGGCGAAATTATTCAAACGACGTTTCAATGAACCATTGTTGAAATGAATGAAAATGGTTATAGAAAATCGCCTACAGCCTAACGCCGACACAGCTGATTCTTTGATTGATTCTAAGCTGTTTTGATGTAGGGGATGGGTAAACTGGCGCGCTACAAACATGTTACCAATCAAATGTAATATTAGTAGGACTAGCCTACTTAGACACTTTAGTCATAGGCAACGTTGCCATGTTAATTTGGGCTAGAAGTGCTTGGTTGTGGTGGCGCTCCTGTCCGTTGCTTCTCCCGAATTGTGTGGCAAATTTGTCAGCAATCAGCTTAAATGTCAAATCATATTTATTTCTCTTTGTCGCCATGGTATTGAGGGAAACGCGGAGAAACGAGACGGTCAGTCCTCGTATTTTTTCTTCGCGTTTCGTTATAAGAAATATATAGGTAATAGTTAGTCTTCTTCCGTATTGAACAGCTAGGCTACGGGACGCTCTTTGTTCCGTATTTTAAGGAACTACTCAATGCACACACACTACAATGAAAAACACACAAAGAAATCGCTAAACATATAGCCTACAACCAAATGACACTTTAATGCAGCGTTTCTCAAACTATGGGCCGCGAAACGTGGAGACTGCTGCTGGTCCGCGAGACATGGAGTGAAATTAGGTCCGGTGATCTGATAATTTGCTGCGCAATTGACCAAGCAACCGCGGACCGACAGAAAAAGAAAGCAAACGTTGCTGCTATCGGGAGGAAATGCTTGCTAATTTTATGTGTTTAAACATAGAGCCATACAATTAGGTGTGTCTGTTATTATGATAATTTTCGAGCATAACTGCTTGTCCATAGCTCAGTGACAGGTGTTAATAGCCTTGCCATAAGCACTGCTGTGGAATGCAGGTGCTTCTTTTATTATACGGTTAGAGCATAAGCGCTTATAGACCAGGGGTCTTCAACCTTTTTCAGCCCAAGGACCCCTTGGCTGTGAGAGAGACTGAGCACGGACCCCCACACCTGGCACACCTCAAATCATGCCTATCATTTGAACCGTCAGTCATTAGTGCCTACATGCATGCACGTACGCGCACGCACACACACGAACGCACACATTCTAAACATAAGTTATTATTAACAGGGGGGTAACTGCTTTATACAACTCGTTTCTGATAATTCTTTACATAGTGTTGCATAAACTCGCCCTATAATAGAATGAATGTCACAAGGGTCAACTAAGGTGGATATTTAAGGGATAGCCTAATCAACGACACACCGTGCGTTTCTAGGAAAATAATGCACGTTTTAAGTGTTAATAAGGTCCCGACTTTATTGCAGTGCATTATTTTCCTATAAACGCACGGCGCGGAGTTGATTATCCCGTTTATACCACTGCTACTATCATTTTCGTTTATATTGCCGCTGTCTTAGATACAACGTTGCTGTGTTTACCGTTACATTCACAATGACGAATTAATATTCAAGTGTGAGAAGCTCCGCTTTAACCCTCTCTGGTGGTATAAATTCAGCTAAATTCAGGCAAAGCTTTATTTGCTCAACCTGATACAGGCAGAGAGCCTCTGCATCTTGTGTAAATATAACTTGTCTTACACAAGGAAACAAAAACACACAAGATTATCGTTATCGTTTCATTTTGATGGTATGACATCGCGGAGAACGTTGGATTAATGAATTAACGCAGAACGCCTTGACCCCCGGTTGAAGACCCATGATATAACTCAGGGACAGGTGCAAAACCACCAACTGGGATGGATCGAAGGGCAAGCAAGCACTGCCACACAACGTGAATGCCTTTGTGTTGTCAACACTAAACAGAAAGTTTCCTACGATGGGGAGAAGTGGCCGCAAGGACTGCATCGATAAGATCAACGAATGCCTTCGCAAGCCCCGAAACCCCGGTGATACATTTTTTTTCCTTTAATTCAATAAAAAATTGTTTATCTGAAGAACTTTTCCGAGGTTGTCTTGTCTACCAAATCCTAAACTTAAATAGCGTAAACATTTTATCTGAAAAAAACTCTTAGGGGGAACAGTTAGGCAGCCCTTCCTCCATATCGTAGTAGGCCTATAGGCAATTTATTAGAGGGGTCAAAAAAACTCATAAAGTAGGCTAGCCTGCTACTTTTTCCAGACGAAATGTGTCAGTTTAGTGATTGGCTCTTTCAAATGCAAATGAGGTGGATGGGCTTTTGAATAGGCCTGCTGCAGGTGAGAGGACAAATCCTAAGAATTTGTTGTTTTTACAAAGTGCCATTATCATTGGCATATTCTCTTAAAACAATACATAAGTTTAGAGCGAACGTTTCAACTATGTTTGCCATGGTAGACAAAACACTCAAATAAAACAATAGCCTAAAAAATAACTGTAGTGCGTAATGGACACGGCTCTATATCCTAAATAATTTTCGAGGTTCGCCATTTGGTAAAAAGCCAGGTCTATATACAGTATATATATAGAGAGAGAGAGAGAGAGAAAGAGAGAGAGAGAGATTCGTGCATTCTGCATTACCATGACCCTATACCTTGGATGTTTTTTTTTCTCATTGGAATACAGCAGGACAGGATGCCTTTTATCTATCAAACGCAAAAGCTGAGATTGTTGGAAGGACTAGGCTACTCAACAAACTTGTTTTTCGTTTCTGGGAGATCTCGTTATCGTTTTGGATTGTCGGATTTTATAGCCTACTTATTGTATATATAGGATGAACAAAGTCCATGGATTTGCTATATTAAATCCAGTAGCCTTATAATTAGGCTATGTGCCACGTCCGATTTCGCAAGTGGTGTAGTAGGCCTAGGCTACATTTAAAAATCGACAGCCGTATGTGAGATCCATTTCATGAAGAGCAATTGTCTTGTGCGATCATGCCCCCTCCCCCACACTCGTCTAACCAGTTCACTACATTATAGCCTACAGTGGCACTGAGGACGACTGCCTCTCCCTCTTCTCTCTCGACAGACACCTGAGCCCGACACTATGTCAATGTAAAAATGTGCTTGAGTGTGCGCTGAACCACGAATTCACATAGGCTATTGACTTTTCTTTTCAGCAGACATCGCAAACATAAAAAAAATCGCAAAACAGAAAATCTTTCATTTTTTAATAAAACGACAACTTTCTCTCTTGGTGAGTTCAGGAGAGGTTCTTCGAGTGGGTTTCGAACCCCGATCGCTGGCGTACCTTGCACGTGCTCCAAACAGTTGCGCCACAGCTCGATTGTTAACATTGTTATGCTTTATTCGCGCCATGGACTTGAAACGCCGATCAAAAGTTCTGACATGTTAAACTGACGTTAGTTATTAATTCACCACATGATAAAATGCTGTCATATAGCTTGACGCCCTTGTAGTCTATGCCTAGTGGTATGGTAGTCTATGCCTATCTCTGAATCAACATGAACATGCATACGATACATACGTTGCTAGAAACTTATATTGCGGAGCTAGGCCTCCTAGTCGATGGCTACAATGAATCACCCTCACTGCCCTATCGCATATCTGACCATCCATTGTTACAATGTTACAAAATGCGCGATCTTCTCCATGCATGTAGCCTACGGTTATAAGTAAAGTGACAAGCATAGGCATGTATTAAAGAGACTTCTGTTAAATACATTTTATTTTCAGTCGTCAAAAGTGGTGGGGACAAAATCTGTGATAACAAGTGCTGGGTAGATGTAGGCTACCCAGCGTCGCCGGTTAAAATGAACATGCCTCCGTTTTAAAATAGCCTATACACATTTCTAAGTATTCCTAGCATGTAAATGTAGCCAAAATGTCCATCTTGTCCATCTCTTTCGTCTTCGCCTTGACATTGACAATAATAGCCTATTCACGGAAATGCGGTCTTGTAACCGTAGCCTAATGAATTCATGAATTAATCTAAGGTTGCCTTTCGAGTAGCCTATTTCAGGTTGAATTGAAGGCTATTTCCTTCTGATAGGCCTATAGGTTTCTAAAACCATTTTCATTCATTTCAACAATGGTTTATTGAAACGTCGTTTGATTAATTTCGCCAGTCATCACTTTCATTTTAATGATTAAATGAGACGGATATGCACAGCATTTATCTCCCTCTCCATTGACCAAAACGTTGCTCTGGCATCTCTGCTGGACTGACTGAGTTATAGGCTACGTTGAGTGAGAGAGCTGTAAGGTAGGCTGCATTCGACTCTGACAACTTTCATCTGAGACTTTTTTTGTCTGACTCTTTTTTTCTGACAGCATTTTTTCTGAGACCTGACTCTGACAACTTTTCATCTGAGACTTTTTTGTCTGACACTTTTTTTCTGACAGATTTTTTCTGAGACCTGACTCTGACAACTTTTCATCCGAGACTTTTTTGTCTGACTCTTTTTTTCTGACAGCATTTTTTTCTGAGACCTGACTCTGACAACTTTTCATCCGAGACTTTTTTGTCTGACTCTTTTTTTCTGACAGCGTTTTTTCTGAGACCTGACTCCTTGTCATCTGATGTCTGACATCTGACTCTGACATATCTGACGCTGAGGCAGTTTTATCTGAGGATGACAGAGGTTTTCCTGACTCTGACACAGTTTTGTCTGAAGATGACGGTTGTTTTTCTGAGTCTGACACCTGAGTCTGAGGATGTCCTAAAATGTACACCGTACCCAAGACATCCCATGTGTTCTTTTGGCTTACTGGTTCAATACTTAGGTGCTTCACATTGATCTTAAAGTGACAACCCCACTTGATTCAATTAGAAAAATGGATTACTCAATTGGAATGACTTTTGAACGCAATGAGGTGGTGTTTCATTCAAAACGACTATTTTAAGTAATTGTAACGTAATATAGTTTGGTAATTGGACAGCCCATGACTCAATGGCAGTGCCACTAGGAAAGTAAATCATTGACTGGATACTTACACAAAATAACTGTACAACTCAAGGAGGAATTAGCTTATCTGCAGTTCCTATGCAAAGAATGCAATATTGTGGTCACTCGTGCACTCCATAATAGGCTACTGGATAAAGAAATTGCTACATAGCCTATAGGCCTACTTTGTAGTGATATGGGGTCAGTTTTCTTTTCTTTTCTTTTATATATATAACCCATGCCAGCCCGCCCGATCCATTTTGGAGATCCAACCCGCCCCAACCGACCCCACAGCATATGTTTCTAATATCGACCCGAACCCGACCCGTAAATTCCTAATTTTAACGAAATATAGGCCTAACGTGGTTACATCAACATGACAACATCATGTAGCCATGATAATGTTTCTTTAAATCACAAGACATTCTTGTAGGCTGACAAAGAGATCAGTGCAGTCAATGAAGCCTTGTCTAAAACAGTTATTATGTCAGAGTTTTATGTCAGTAGTTAGATTTATTGTGAACTTGAATTTGAATGCTGTTTCAAGTTGCTGCTGGTGCATAACTGTTTATTTTTAATACTAGTAATGTAATCAATAATCATGATGATAATAACAACAACAACAACAACAACAACAATACTACTAATAATAACACATTACCTTTTATACAAGTGTTATTTTGTTCGATTTTTTCATTGGAAAGTAATGTTTAGTTAGGGAAAGAATGTTTAGTCAAGCCTGATGCCTTTAGTCTTTTCCATATGGTAAAGTACAGTTTATTAATTCAACAATGGTATCGAATTGGTATCCGCTATCGACCGATATGCAGAGCCCAGGCACAGGGCTGGACTGGGACCAAAAAACGGCCCGGGCATTTTTGGCCATAGTGGCCCACCATGATAATTTACACGATAAAACATATGTGCACACTGTTTTGTTTGTAAAAAATATTTAAGTAAACCGCAGTAGCCTGCATGGAAGCGAGTATGGCTAGCCTACCCTTGCTAAAAAAATATGAATTATTATTATACTCTCTCTCTCACACACACACACACACACACACACACACACACACACACACACACACACACACACTAGAGTGACCTTTAAACCAGCAAGGATGAGGTTGTGCACACAACTCATGCTATTAAATGCTTCAGTTTTAGCCAACAATTCACCTTGATACTATTTAGTGAAGATGTAGGCTACACATCCAAAAACATTTTCATTGTTAATTCCATGGGCTATCACCATTCCTGTTTCATTCCATGCGTCTGACTGTATGTCTGTGTGTATGGGTGTCTGCTTGTCGCAAAGAAATGTGATAGTTTGCTTGTTGTACTGCGTCAAGATTGACAACAATTTCGAACAAACGTGACTGTCTTAAGATTTCAGAAGGTTGATGGCGAGCCGACAACTCGTTAATTTAATGGGTATCGCAATTCAAATGCATGCGAGACACAGAAACCACACAAAAAGACGCGCTCACACTATACAACTTTGATTTGCTTAACTGGGTGCTGAATCCTACATAGTAGGAAAGTTAATACATCTAAAAGAAGCAAGGGGAAGAAGCAGTCGCAGATTTCAAACTTTTAATTGTTCGTTGTGCGCCCAAAAAGTTCAGCCAACATTTCGGCTAGCCTACTTCTTACCTGCCTCACAGTAGCTATTCTGACCTCCTCCTCAATCTGTCCCTGCTGGGTCACGTCTCTCACCTCTTCCTCCTCCTCCGAATCAATTTGAATAGCTACTCCTTCCTCTGTGTAACTCTGTTGCACACTCGCATGTGCCTCTCTGAAGCCTGCACTCGGTGCTGCTTCTGCACTGCTGCTATATGTCGACGGCCCTGTTTGAACTTGTGGTGGCAAACATTTCTGTAATTTTAGCACATTTTTGCTGCATCCACTAGTAGGCTTTAGCCTTTTATCTCGCAACTTCTCTGCGCCCCCCTTGCGCTTTTGTGGTTTGTCTTCGTACATTTTCACGGACGGTCTCAAACTCCGGTCGAACTCCAGTCAAACTCCAGTCAAGACGGAGATGAGGCCGGGAGGGAGATAGGGAGGGCCCTGAGATTTCATTGGACTAGCCCAATGTCCATTAAGGCAGTCAACCAATGGGCCGCGATTCGCTACCGTTGTGGCCGTACGCTCTATAAATGAGCCTAATATTTTTTTTTATTATTATTAAATTGACAGCCTCGGCCCAAATATGCGTCGGCCCACCGGGCATTGCCCGGTATGCCCTATGGCCAGTCCATGCCTGCCCAGGCATCAGTATCGGTATCGAGACTGAAAAAGCCGGATCGGTGCACCCCTATTGTTAAGCCTCATAGCCTAGTGTACTTATGATTATTGTATAACATGTTTAGGCAGAAGTCATTGTAATAGCCTCCAATTGTAATAGCCTTGTTGTTGACTTGTATTTTGGTTTGTGTATCAGGAGCATTGATGCTGAAGATGAGCTGTGGATAAGATGCACCTTTGACATGGCCTGCACAAACCAATCAGCTTTGGAGTACATCTCGAATGCCAGGCCATTCCTGGTTGCCAACCTCAAAAATGCTAAACTCATTGCAGAGAAGCTTCAAGAAAAGGTTCAAGGGAAAGAGTTTGGGGTGTTCAATGTATATGAAGTGATGGCAGTCACTTCAGAAAAGAATGCTTTAGATCAAAACCTAAAACTCTTAGACATGGTCACCAAAAAGGGGGAAGATGCCTGTTCTATATTCCTCATGATTCTGCATGGTGAAAGAAACAGGACTTTACCAAAGGAGAGGCATCACTGGATCACCTGTTTCGGAGATGAGCCAGATATGGAGCCCACAGGTGAGTGGCACACTAAGCTGCTGGTTATGTGGATGTGCTGTGGCCTGTGGATACTGATTGAGCTGCAATTTGTAGATTTTATGGTCAAGAATATAATGGAAACCTGCTCGTGTGAGTGAGGTGGGGGATGCTTTTGGTAAAAGTATAAATAATTGTAAGCTAGAAATATATTGAAATAGTACGGTACATACTGGTGTAAAAATATAAGACAATATGTTGATGTCTTGAAGATCAATTGTGTAATTAGACTGTTCACTGTGTTTTATTTTATCATTAGGCTCCGAATCTTGTCAAAAATACCAGAGCCAACTCAAAGAAAAAGCCAAGAAGATACTCAGAAATCAAACAAAAGAAATGAAATCTCTCTTAGATGACAAGAATTTAGAAAATTTCCTTTATGCAAAACTTGTGCTGGACAGAGATGAGCAGAGCTGTTCCATGTCAACTAAATGTAAAGTGAAAAGCAAGCAAAAGAAATACAAGAAATGCCGGTCTAAAAAGCTAAGTACCTACATTCCACAGAAAGAACTAAAACTATTTCCTGAAGACCTCCTGAAATACGAACAAGATGTTCTGCTCAGTGGGAAACCAGGAATCGGAAAGACAACAGTCACCCTGGAAATTATTAACCTCTGGACAATCACGAAAAACAGATGGAACTATCTGTTTTACTTCGATATGACAACACTGCCTGACTTGTCAAGACCAATACGTTTGAAATGGTTGCTGTTTGATACATATGTTGAACCCCATTTCAACAAAGAAGAGGTGCTACTGGACATCAAGGAGAACTCTAAACATGTCGTCATAATATTTGATGGCATCAAAGATGTACCTTCAAACTCTGTCCTGCAAAAGATATTGACCAAAGAACTTCTCCCTGAGGCTAAGGTTGTTATAACTTGCAGGCCAGAATATGAGAAATATCTTCCAGAAAGGGAAGAGTGGGAAGCCTGTCGAGTTTGTGTGCAGGGATTCAATGAAGAATCACTCCAGGCTTATTTCTCCCATATACTGAGAGACAAACCTGGTGCGGTGAGCTCAATTATGGGAAATTCTGAGCTGCGTAGCCTCTGCCATGTCCCTGTTCATGCACTTATGGTTGCCACCTGTTTGCAGTTTAATGATGCTGAAGCTCCCAACTTGTATACCGCAACTGAAATCTATCTCAATATTTTCCGACATATAATGAAGAAAGGTGAACAAGGCTTGGAGTTGTGTGAACTAGACCACTTCATTCAGTGCAACAGAGACAAGATACTGCATTTGTGTAAATGTGCTTTCAACGCAATTAAACAGGAGTCCATGCTTCTACAAGACTGTGAAGGCAACAACATCGAGCGTAACTTTCTGATCCAGCTTACCGCAAGGGAAGGGCCCACTCAGGCGAAATCATTCCATTGTTTTCTCCATCCCATAATGCAGGAGTGTTTTGTTGCACTATGGCTGCTTGCTAATCCAGAAGATATTGATGAAGTTCTTCAGAACTGTCAAAGTGAAGAGGCGAAACATATGAGGCATGTGATCCCTTTTCTGTGTGGTCTCCTGTCGGAGAAAAATGTCTCATTGGTGAAGTGTCTGTTTTCAGAAGAACACATGAAGATGGTATCAAGTGGATTCCATGAGAAACTTTTCAGTGCATTCCTCACCACCCAGGCAGATACAGATGAGGCTATCCCAGAAGATTATGAGGACTTTCTCTTTCTCTGCCAGTGCTTGTTTGAACTGCAGTCACCACTGCCATGTTTTGTGTTCCTCAACAAAATGAAATATTCCTTTGAATTGGTGGATGGGAATCTTGACCCTTATCAGTGCTGTGCATTGTCATATGTTATCAAACAGTCCAACAACCAGAAGATTGAATTGGACTTGAACTGTAATGTTTCTGAACAAGTCCTGAAGCTCATTGGTGACTGCAGTCAGCACATCAGGTAATACACTCTGACCAACTCAAGGAAATTCTAGGCTATCAGGTACTGTATTACACAAATACACACAACAACTATATGTGATTACTGATGTTAGTTGCTTATTTCTCTATAGAGTTGATTCTTGCATTCAAACAATTTGGGCGACTGCATTGGACTCTCAAAATCCACCACTTTACACTGGTCTTCTGAATTTATTTGGACCAGAGTTTCACCTTCCAGTGTGGGAACCATCAGTATTTGATAAAGCAGGAGAAGTGATCCGCCGAAGACCAGAGAAGATAAGCCTCATTCTGCACTGGGATCCGGCCAGCCAACCTCTGAGTAAGGCTGTCTACCACCTTGTCCTTAGTGTTCTTCCACAACTTAACTCCATCAGGTAATGATGCACGTGTTTCCTTTACATTTTTAGTCCTTTTCAATTATATTTTTCACAGGTTATTCATTGATTTTAAGTTTCATGGATTTTATTGTTTTAGGCTACAACAATTCGATGAAACTTTGACATTTGACAAATGACAAACCAAGTCGATGTTTAAATAAATATGAAATACAGACTGTTTGTAAGTACCAGTTCACAGTAGGCCTACTCAGTTCTAAGTTCCATTAGCCTTGTGGGCCCTGTTTTAGCCATGCATAGTCTAGGGACAGACGTTTAGGGCATATCTAGATTGACATATACTAATTGCCGCAGTAAAAATGGTGTCTGCGGTACATGCATAGTTCAAAACGGTTGTTCTCATGTTTCTGGGTGTGTTGGGTGTAACATCTATTACAGTTTTTCTCAATCACTCAATCACCCCCCTGATGTTCCTGTCTTTTGGGCCACAAATTCTCATATGACAACATGTTCAACCATTTTGCATGTAAAGACTTATACTTTGAAGTTTGAACTAATGGCTAAGTGTTGTGGGGGGTGAGACTATTTAGCCGAGAATTGTACATGATAGTTTGCATGGATGTACCAAAACATTTGCAACTTGATCAAAGGAATGAGAAACTGATTTTTTGATGTGCACAAGTAACACAATGATCTGAAGATTGAACAGGTAGTTTTGAGTATTGCAATTTAGATCTGAGAAATGTACCAATGACTGAGAAACACTGTAATCCAATGAGAGTGACATCTGCTCTTTACTTTCAGTGCAAGGAGCACACATTCAAATAGAGTGTTGGTATGTTGATGATGATGAGTAATATACAGGATATACAGTAATACAGAACAGATCAGAGCTTTTGATCAAATAGGTATTTACCTAATGACAAATAATATCTATCCTTCACTTTGAAAGCATAATTCATGCATTCATTACAGTACATGCAGGCTGCTCACTTTATGTTATCCAAGCCTCTCTTTCACACCTTGAGTTGGTCCAAAATAGTGCAGATTTGTTTTTAATAGGGTTATCAACTTTAAAATATTACTTTCAATTTGACTATGTTTTGTGTGTTGACTTTTATTTTGTTGCTTTTATTTACTGTCTTTTTTGTTTAGTTTTGATAGCTGATTGTCTTTGTTATTGTCAGTGTTATATTATGCTATGGTCTTTTTTGACATTGTAGCACTAAAAGTTACCTGGCATTGTTTTTAAATGTTATATAAATCCATTTGCTGATCAATTTGTTCCATCCTCTTTATGGTCTGTTTTTAGATTGACATCACCTCAATTTGAGATTATTTCCTCTGACGAATGGGTAATGAAAGAGAGGTCATTTCATCTGCATTTGATTGCTGCTTTCTGTGAGGCAGAGTCTAAGGGGAAATCTGGAGGCCAACTTGCTACAGTCAGGACACTGTTTACACTCTTCAGAGTTAACAATGAATCTGATTTCCTCTTAGAGCTTTACTCTCACGCAAAATACTATGACACTCAAAATGTCTTGAGCCTCATTCCGACATTACTGCCAGTTTATCAGTCAGGTCCTGATTTCTGGTCCATAGACCTCTCAAAGATAAAGGCCTCACTCTTCCTAGAAGTGCTTCAACTTCAAATACAGAAGAAACCAGTAGAGTTGAGAGACTGGTCAGATGAAGACAGTGAAATAAGGAATTTCCTTCAATGTCTGCCGTACATATCAGAGCTCAGGTGTGTGTATTTTAAATTTGGAATAAAAATACATTTTCAATGTTGTCCTTTATCATACACATGCAATATAATATAATATTGAATGGATCCTGATTGGTTTGGGTTATCACATGCTTTCACTATTACCAGTATTAGAACAATGTTGATTATACAGTTGGTTATGATTTTCTGACAGCAGAAACATTGTTTTTGTATGTGTGGTACGTAAAGAGACGTACATATTTGTTTCTTTGTAGTCATATTTTAGGCATACTCTCTCTACTTTTTTGATTATCACATGCTTTAACCATTACAATATTGTTGATTAAGTTGTTAGTTTTGGTCGTTTTAATAGCACGGAAAGTGTGTGTGGGTGTGTGTGTGCTCAATATTGTGTGGGTGAGAATATTGTTGCCTTATCTATGGAATATAGTCTCTTTTCTGAAAGAAATGCTGCTGTTGATAATGATAATCGAAACGCAAAAATATTGTGTGTGTATATTGTATGATCAACATTGTTGCCTTGTCCTGATTAGCTTTGTTTCTCATTCTTATTTGTAGCTTCGACTGTGTGTCAGAAGATGTGTTCAGGTTCCTACTGAATCTCTGTGTTGGAGCAGCTGAGCATAGCTCAACTACAGGACAGAGTTTGTCTGAATTCCTATCTCCTGTGTGTGCCTTCCTCTCTGAGAGATTTGATGATGATGATGATGATGATGATGATGATGATGATGATGATGAGCATTATCTCAAGGGTTGTTGCTGTGACTTTCTGTTGGATCTGTATTCGCGTGTGAAGGGCATTGGGATTAAGATAGGCAGGAATCTCCTTTCAGCACTTCAGCCATTTTACCAATCAGCTCCTGCTGTCTGGTACATAGATCTTGTAAAGAGAAAGTTCTCACTGTTCCTAGAGGTGCTTCAACTCCAAACACAGAAGAAACCAGTTGAGCTGAGACACTGGTCAGATGAAGAGAGTGAAGTGAGGAGTTTCCTTCAGTGTCTACCCTACATATCACAGCTCAGGTGTGTAAAGACATAATTCCTTTCCTGATATCATCCTCATAGCCCTTTTCCAGTCATATCAATATAATAGTATGATAGATTTTATGTTTCATATCAGTGTATTATGGTTATGATGAGGATGATGATGATAGCATTGACTATCATGTTAAAATGGTAAGACAATGTCTGTTAGACTGACCATCATTTTTAATATTTTCATTTTAAGATTTAAGCATAATCGACATTTCTTTTCATTTTAATGACTCCTTTAAAGTTTATGAGATTTGTATGTGTTTGTGTGGATGTACAGTATATCTCTCTATCAAGATGGCATTAATATGACAACTCATGTCATTTTACAGCATGAAGTGTATGGATGAAATCTTACTGACCTTGACTTTTATCATTGTCTTTTAGGCTCAGTCTATATTTTTACTATTCAAAACCAAGCAAAGCAGGGAAGTTCCTGGTGAATCTCGGTGGTGCAGCAGCTGAGTGTGTTTCAGATTCAGGAGAGAGTTTCTCTGAGCTCTTGTCCTCTGTGTGCAGCTACAGCACTTTCCCTTTTGCTCATGAGAACAGATCTGCACAGAGTGATGTGCTGCTCAAACTGTACTCCTGTGTGAAGCACTATGAGTCTGAAACTAGCAGGAGGCTCCTTCCAGTTTTTTCGGCTGTTTACCGGTCAGCTCCTGCTGTCTGGTCCATAAACCTCTCAAAGATAAAGGCCTCACTCTTCCTAGAAGTGCTTCAACTCCAAACACAGAAGAAACCAGTAGAGCTGATAGGCTGGTCAGATGAGGAGAGTAAAATGAGGAGTTTCCTTCAGTGTCTACCCTTCATATCACAGCTCGGGTGTGTAAAGACATCATTCCTTTCCTGATATCATCCGCATTGCCCTTTTCCAGTCATATCAACATATTTAATGGTATGATAGATTTTCTGTTTCATATCTGTTTCATATTACGGTTATGATGAGGATGATAATGATGATAGCATTGACTATCATGTTAATATGGTAAGACAATGTACATTAGACTGAATGTCATGTTTAATGTTTACTCATATTAAGATTTAAAGCATATCAACATGTAGTTTTATGATACTGGCTCATTTAAAGTTAATGCAAGTTGAATGTGTTTGTGTGGATTTATATCTCTCTATCAAGATGTCATTAATATGGTAAATCATTTAATTTGATAGCATAAAGTATGAATGAAATCACTGACCTTGACTTTTATCATTGTCTTTTAGGTTCAGTCAATATTCTTCAAATTCAAGCAAAGCAGTGAAGTTCCTGGTGAATCTCGGTGGTGCAGCAGCTGAGTGTGTTTCAGATTCAGGAGAGAGTTTCTCTGAGCTCTTGTCCTCTGTGTGCAGCTACAGCACTTTCCCTTTTGGTCATGAGAACAGCCCTAAACAGAGTGATGCGCTGCTGGAACTGTACTCCTGTGTGAAACACTATGAGTCTGAAACTAGCAGGAGGCTCCTTCCAGTATTTAAGCCAGTTTACCGGTCAGCTCCTGCTGTCTGGTACATAGACCTCTCAAAGAGAAAGGCCTCCCTCTTCCTAGAAGTGCTTCAACTCCAAACACAGAAGAAACCAGTAGAGCTGAGAGACTGGTCAGATGAAGAGAGTGGAGTAAAAAGTTTCCTTCAGTGTCTACCCTACATATCACAGCTCAGGTGTGTAAAGATATAATTCCTTTCCTGATATCATCCTCATAGCCCTTTTTCAGTCATATCAACATATTTAAAGGTATGATAGATTTTATGTTTTATATCAGTGTTTTACGGTTATGATGAGGATGATAATGATAGCATTGACTATCATGTTAAAATAGTAAGACAATGTCTATTAGACCGAATGTTGTTTTTAATGTTTAGGCATATTAAGAATTAGAGCATATCAACATTTATTTTTATGATGATGGCTCATTTAAAGGTAATGCGATTTGTATGTGTTTGTGTGGATGTGTATCTCTCTATCAAGATGGCATTAATATGGTAACTCATTCAATTTGATAGCATGAAGTGTATGAATTAAATCATACTGACCTTGACTTTTATCGTTGTCTTTTAGGTTCAGTCAGTATTCTTCAAATTCAAGCAAAGTAGTGAAGTTCCTGGTGAATCTCGGTGGTGCAGCAGCTGAGTGTGTTTCAGATTCAGGAGAGAGTTTCTCTGAGCTCTTATCCTCTGTGTGCAGCTACAGCACTTTCCCTTTTGGTCATGAGAACAAATCTGCACAGAGTGATGTGCTGCTCAAACTGTACTCCTGTGTGAAGCACTATGAGTCTGAAACTAGCAGGAGGCTCCTTCCAGTATTTGAGCCTGTTTACTGGTCAGCTCCAGCATACTGGTACATAGACCTCTCAAAGAGAAAGGCCTCCCTCTTCCTAGAAGTGCTGAAACTCCAAACACAGAAGAAACCAGTAGATCTGAGAGGCTGGTCAGATGAAGAGAGTGGAGTGAGGAGTTTCCTTCAGTGTCTACCCTACATATCACAGCTCAGGTGTGTAAAGACATAATTACTTTCCTGATATCATCCTCATTGCTCTTTTGTCACGATATCTACATATCTAGTGGGATTATAGATTTTTTTGTTTCATATCAGTATTTTACTTTGATGATGAGAAGGATAATGATGACACTGACTATGGTTATATTTAAATGGTATGACAGTGTCTGTTAGTTTATTTATTTTTTAATATTTGCACATTGTAAACTTTAATGCATATCAACATGTTGTTGTTTTTTTATGATGATGAAACATTAAACGTAGGGCTGTCAAATTAACTGATTAATTTTGATTAATTAATTTTAGAAAAATCAACTCATTAAAAAAAATGACGCAGATTAATCGATTGTGACCTTTGACCTCTATGGTACCAAATCAATGCAAATAAAGAGTGTTGACATTGAGGCCCCGAGGCACTTTTGAATTTATTTCCTCAGCATATTAGGTCATATTATAGATTGCTATGGCCATTATTTGAACGGGGAAATTAATAATAAAACGGTTTTTGAACTTTAACGTCGCTAATGCTGATTATTCAATGATTTATTTGAATTGAGATACTTAAAATGCTTTAACAGCAAAAATGCTATATGTGATTAATTTAGATTAACTAATCACACAGTATGTAATTAATTACATTACATTTTTTAATCGATTGACAGCCCTAATTAAGATGATGTGATTTGTGTTGGTGTAGATGGATATTTCTCTATCAAGATTGCATTAGTATGGTAACTCATTTGATTTATAGCTTTAAGTGTATGAGTGAAATCCTTCTGACCTTGACCTTTATCTTTTCTTTTAGCTTTAGTCAATATTCTTCAAATTCCAGCAAAGCAGTCAAGTTCCTGGTGAATCTTGGTGGTGCAGCATCTGAGTCTGTTTCATATACAGGAAAGAGTTTCTCTGAGCTTTTATCCTTTGTGTGCAGCTACAGCACTTTCCCTTTTGGTTATGAGAACAGATCTGCACAGAGTGATATGCTGCTGGAACTGTACTCTTGTGTGAAGCACTATGAGTCTGAAACTAGCAGGAGGCTCCTTCCAGTATTTAAGCCAGTTTACCAGTCAGTTCCAGTATACTGGACCATAGACCTCTCAAAGAGAAAGGCCTCACTCTTCCTAGAAGTGCTGAAACTCCTAACACAGAAAAAAACAGTAGAGCTCATGGGCTGGTCAGATGAAGAGAGTGAAGTGAGGAGTTTCCTTCAGTGTCTACCCTACATTTTACAGCTCAGGTGTGTAAAGACATACCAGTAATCCTTTTCCAGATGTTATCTTTTCTCATTCTGTCTATATATTTAATGGGATGATATATGTTGTTTCATATCAGTATTTCATGGTTATGATGATGATGATAATGATGGCATTGAGTATGGTTATGTGTAAATGGTAGAATAATGTATTGTCGGGTGTACTTAATGTTGAATGTTCTCACATTAAGATTTAGAGCATGTCAACATGTACATCATCATCTGAAGCTGAAATCTGAACGCTTTAGCTCAAGTAATTTAGTTTTTGTTTAACCATAAATTAAGCTGTGTGTCTGAATATCTGAATAAGTGGACATCAGTCCAGTTATTATTTAATGGCTTGAAGAATTTGATGTTTGTCTTTGAGCTAACTTGATACCATATTGTTATTTTGAAGATTGCATAGTGGCTGTGATGCCCAGTTCCTCCTACTGGATTGTGCTGATGTTGGGTCTAGAGATGAACTGACTCTTCTGGTCCACCTTCTGGACTTCAATCTGAAGATTGGAGGGGAAATGTACAGCTCCGAGTGCAAATCTTTAGGGCGGGTGCTTAGCTGGGTAGCCTCCAAACTGGACCTCACCCTGACACCTGAGCACATCTCTCTCAGGGGAGTCAAGCTGCTCTTCAGAGGAGTCTCCCGACTCCACAAACTAAGGTGAAATACATCTCCGTCATCTGTGTAGATTTGAGTATAAACTTTCTGTAACAAGAGCTATCAGGTGGAACTTATTTGTAATGGAATGTCATTTGTTTGACATACACTGACATTGACACTGGATTTCTCTTTGTTCTGTCCTGTGCCTTTAAACTTAATCAGGTTGAATGCCAAGATGGTGATGAGACTGTCCAGAACAATGAGGACTGGGAGAGGTTTGTCTCCAGTAGCTGTTGGGGAGCTCAGCCTGGACCTCAACAGCAGCGGAGTCTCTCAGATACCGCTGTCCAGGGTCCTGAGTGGCCTGGCTCTTCTTCTCAGACTCTGGACTGTCCAGTGTCTGGATCTGACATCTTGTAGGGTTAAAGGTCACTATCTCATCACCTTTCTCTGTCATCAGGACCCTCTGACGCTCAGGTGAATCCATTTATTAATTCAGTTACAGCATTTCTGTAACAATCATTTTGTAGCAGTGAGCTTGTCATGTGTGTTCATTTATTTAATCTGAAATAGAAACAAGTAAGAACAAGGCACTAAAAGCAACTACAATGACATGGTAGTAATGTATTTAGTGCATAAAACATATGAATTGTGTTTGTCTACCTTGCTTGTACATTTTCAGTAGCAGACACAACAGATATCATATAATTAATTGAAAATCTGTTTTGCGTCAATGCTAATAAATGTTATAATAGCATAATTAAACTCTTTCTTCTTATGTATACTTCATCAGAACTTTCCTTCATGTCTCCCTTTTCCCCTTTCTCTGACTTCAGACTGAATGAAGAAAATATGCAGCAGCTGTTTCTGCTGGTGTCTGAAGTACAGGAAGTGGAATTCACTCAGTCCTTCCTGTATAAGTTTGGAGGAGACCTGACCAGCTGCACTTTGACCCCAGAAGTGCTTCTCTTCATGCTACAGCACTACTCTGGACCTGTCACAGTCGACTTCAGGAAGAGCAAGATCACAGAGAGGAACGCTAGAGAACTCCTACCTCTGCTGGACAGGATACGGTTTAAGAGGTATAGCAGAAATCCACACACTCTGGAAGATCATGCAACTACATAACTTGGTAGAATGATACAGTATCTCTGAAATAAACTAATGTGACTTCAGCGATATTGCCAGATTAAAGTAATTGGTGGAGTGTGGCTGTAAACAAATACATACAATAATGAATTAAAATGTTCCCTTCTAACAGTCCTTACACACTATGTTGCCTTCATTTGGCCTGTGATGGACAGACTGAATACCAATGTCTAATATTAACTATAACATAACTACCTCTTAGGCTCTCTCCAGCATTCATCATGTCCGTCATCAGAGAAATCTACCAGACTCGTTCCCCTCAGTATGTGAGCAGCCTGCTAAGGTCTACAGGGAACTATATCAATCTGACCACAAGATCCCTGGATGCTGCTGACTGTGCTGCCATGAGTTTCACCTTACAGCACAGCCAGGGAATCAGACTCAACCTGATGTGGACCTCCATACCAGAGGGGGAGCTAGAGAACATCCTGCAGTTTCTCAACAATGTCTCTCAGCTGAGGTCTCAATATCTTTTCAGATTGTAGCTATAGCTGAGGATGATATTTTTGTTTTGTTTTATTAAGGATGGCTTTTATGCGTGTTATTTAACATAACATTTTTGAAAATACTACTAATTATAATTAGTTCTATGGTCTAGCATAGTACATTACCTTTCAATTTAGATATTGAGTTCTCCTAGTGTTTGTAGATACGTAATATGTAGGGCCCTTAGTCTATGACCCTAGTATGTGTCTACTGACATCACATAGTTGGGCGTTTTTGACTCCAGTGTTGACAGGCAGCTGCTGTTGAGGCTCCTCCACTGCTGTGAGTCCTCAGACGTCCAGCAGGGGGCAGCAGCAGCTCTTCTTCAGGCTCTGGAGCACAAACTGGACTTCTCCTGCTCCTCTGCTATGGACCTGGCAGATGGGACTCAGGAACCATCTCTGCACCTGAGACCGCAGGACTGCAGAGTCATCTCCATGGTGATCCAGAGGGTCAGCACCGACACTGCGCTCACGCTGCTGGACTGTGATGTGGAGGAGGCGGGGCTACAGTACTTTCTCTCAGCTCTAGAAAGAGTCCGTCTGAGGTAAACTACCATGCTCAACGTGTGCTATAAGTGTGTTATTCCTTTAGAACCAAAATTCTCATATTCTGTTTGGTAGGGGTGCAATGGATCACATATCTCACAGTTCAGATCGTATCACAGATTTTAAGTCACAGATGGAATCATTTTTCGGATGGAAAAAAAAAGGTTAAGTGATTATTTCCTTAACAAAGTTCCCAAAACAAAGTTTATTTAAAATATACATTATGGGAAGCCAATTACTGTACTTTGTATTACCCCTAATGTCCTAGTAATGCCTACACAAAGTAAACCTCCATGAAGTGCGTAACTTTTAGATACACAGACCTTTGGAAGTGAAAGTGTTGTGATTGTGAAATGTGTAATTTGCCAATCTATTTTACACTGGCAGTTGCAAGTTGTGAATGAATCAGCTATCAGATGAAAATCACTAGAGATAACAAATATATTGATGCACATCATAATAGTGTCAATGAACTTGATCATGCAATTAAGTCCAGTGCTTGTCATGTCTGAATGTAACCAATGGAATCTGGTCCATTGCAAAAAAAACTATACTGTTTGGTCATCTTGAACAAAGGCCAAAGGCCTTAGTTAAGGAGTGTAAAAGTAATAATGTATGTTCTTGTGATTAGATATTATGTCACTCTCTACTCGCAACTCCCCCCCCCCCCCCCCCCCCTCTCTCTCTCTCTCTCTCTCTCTCTCTCTTTCTCTCTCTCAGGTGCAGTAAGGGCCAGTTGTTGCAGTTCCTGGCGCTGGTGTGTGTCGGCTCTGAGACAGGGTGTGTGAGTAGAGCCGTGTCTCTCTCCCATGCTGTGGGTGGGGAGGTGGACCTCAGTCACACTGTGCTGGACGCTCGGGCCTGTGGATCTCTGGCACTGTTTCTGGAATATTCTGAAGGGCTGTCGGAACTAGACCTCAGCCACTGCCAGCTCACAGTCTATTGCCTGGAACCACTGCTCCCACATCTGCACAAAATACAAGTTTTGGAGTAAGCGTGTTTTTATGTATGCGTGTGTGTGTGCTCCTACTTGGCTATAGATTGTCATGTTTTCAATATGGGTATCTAGGTAAGTTTGTGTGTCCTTCCGTTTGCCTTTTTGTGTCAGTGTATGATGTAGTCTTGTTGATGCTTCTTCCAGCCTCAGTAACAACAGCATTACTGATGAAGGGGCTCAGCAGATCTACAATATCGTCAATAACACAACCTCAATTCAGACTGTAAGGTGAGTACTGTGTGTGTGTGTGTGTGTGCACATGCGTGTGTCTGTGTGTGTGTGCGATGAGGGGGATTATTTCACAACTGTAGGCTATATGTGCACTTTATATTGACATCCAAATATGTGCGTCTCTGCAGACTCTTCAACAATGTGATTAAGAGGAAACGGCTCTACAAGGGAGACAAGCGCTTTGAGCTGTGGTGATCATGGACAGTTTAGTGGTGCTGTAACCGCTGGATCTGATCTGAGGTGGCTCCTATTCACCTCATACATTGCACAGGAAAGGGAACACTCTGGTGTAGCACCTGGTGTCCCAGACTTTTGGACTGTGTGTACCTTCACATCTTTTTACCTCTTAGGAACTTCGCTCTCAGGGAAAGAATTTATTCCAAAAATCTTTAAATATTTTTTTTTATTTTGTCCATGTATTGGGAAACATGTCCTTAACTTCTTGCCTTACCATATATCTCATGCTGAATTGTTGAATTATGTATTTTTTAATATGTGTTTTTAATTCACTGTTGACCGTATGTATTTTATATCCTTGTATATATTCTGTTCCTGGACTGTTATAGCAAGCTTGTAGTTATAGCAGTTTTCTGTGACTAGTATAAAATGCTGTACAAAGATGTAACAATGATCCAAAATGTTGTTTAAACACCAGAAGACTTATTCTTTTCTCTTATAAAAGCCAATTGTTCAGAAAATAACCTTCTACCTTCTGAAAGGTTGAAATTTTAACTTAAGTAGCCTGACATGACAGGCTTCAATGCTCTTGATGCAATGTGTGTGATTTGCAGGAACTGTTCATGGTTGTTCGAACCATTGTTTACATTTCTCAGAGCCAGCTACATGGCAGGTACATTTTTGTGATTTATGTCTGAGGAAGGGCAGTGTGTCCCGAAACGTCACATGTGGTGAATAAAAAGAAAAAATATCGGAGCTTTAGTGTGCAGACTTTTTTGTCCTTGTTACATTTTTGTGAGCAGACAACTAAGCTGTCAGGTAGAGAAAAATATGTGTTATTCAGTCAACTTTATTTGAGATGAATTGGCAGTCATCCCACCTGGATCACCTCAGAGTTACGTGTTATGTTCAGGGGTACAACAGTGGCAGCTGAGAATTGAACCCATGACTTTCTGGAGCAGTTTGCTGAATTTGACGCAGTGTATTGGATTGAAATGCGGACATACCTTTATCAGCAGCCATTACAGCTCGTTCAAAATACCGGTATTCATTATTGCTTGAACAAAACACCCATGTGGAGTTGCTCGTTATCACTGAAAGTAGGGGTGTGTGTGTTGTTTTACTTGGTGTTTGGTTCAAATATATTGCAGGTTGCTTTGGACAAAAGCATCTGCTAATAAATGTAAACATCAACAAATATGACATCATCCAGCATCGTTTACTGTCTTTTAAAGACTTAACACTGTCATTCAAATTTGGTGCCAGTTTTACAAAGGACTTTGACTTTGGCTTAGGAACAAAAGGATAGTATTGGTATTTGTGTGAAACTGCTTAACTTGCATTAGACTGGTCTATGAGAAAGATCAGTCTAATATAGTTTTGTGAAACTGGCCCCAGAGCCTTGTGTTTCAAAGGTACACATGCACATGTTCACAGCCAACCAGCAGATGGCGCTCAAATAATATGAAATCAAGTGTTCTCATTCAAAGACTGACTTGGAGTGCCATGTCTGAAGTGGTTTTGTCTTTTCCTCTGTGTTTTTATCTTCAGTTTGAAAAGAAGTAGATGATAGTAGTAGTAATCCATTAGTAGATGTAGGCTAACTGGCAGAGCAAGAGGCCGATAATGCCAATGTTATGTGTCTCCAGAAGATGTTATGTGTGTCAGTATGTCTCTACACTTGTCTGTTCTCTACCATCTCTTGAACATGGAAGCTACATTAGTAAAAGTGCTTCTCTATAACTCTGAGTCTTCTGTGAAAGCATTTTTTTTATTATTATTTCCGTGCGTTGAGTGCCTTCTTAGTAAATTACTGATTGTAAGGTATGAAGTTGTAGTCTTGATTGGCCAAAATACAAATACTATTGGAGCGCATGTTCAGTCAGTTCTGTCCTATAACTTTAAATCTATATTGTGTGATAGGAAATGTGTCTCATTTAATATTTTCATTTAGTTCCGTCTAGGAATCACCCCTTATGAAAAGGACAGCAGTGAGCATAGCAGTGATATCACTATGGCAGTGATGTTCCATAATACCTCTGCCTATAGACTATAGTCTTACAGTATTTCTCTAGCATGCCCCAAAAAGCTCCTATGGTATCTAGTATTCCTGTGAGATTACTGCAGTGTATTCACAATATTTATGTAGTTCTATAGTTCTATAATTATTTTTGGTGTGGGCCCTGTCAAAGTTACAACAATTATCCAGTATAGGGGTCTAGGACACCCACCCAGTATGAAGTTAGTGGAAAGGAAAGGTGTGGAAGTATGTTGTGAGATGGTGTGTGTGTGTGTGTGTGTGTGTGTGTATGAGAGAGAGAGAGAGAGAGAAATCTGACAGAATGACCTGTATTAGAAACCCTCTCACATATCTTTGGGTACGTTCAGCGTGCATGTGCACACAGCTACTCTCCTTGAACGTACGTTCAGCGTGGGACATGCTATTTTCACCTCAGCAGTATACTGCTCCAGTGTTGAGCTAAGCTACTCAGGCACAATAGTTTGCCTGTACTGTAGCAGAACATGGTGGAACCAGAAGAATGGTACCAATAATTTAATGAAGACATTGTAGGCCACTTTTTTTGTCCATCCTTTTCGCAAATGTACTAGTCCTCTAGTCAACGGCTTTGAATACTTCAATCTTTATTAGCCAAAGCCCAAAGTGACATGCAGAAGGCAGAACTAATCGCTTGTGTGCTTGTGTTGGACTATCTGCTGGCCAGCAGGTGTGAGTAAATTAGTAA
Organism: Sardina pilchardus; assembly: GCF_963854185.1. Classification (NCBI taxonomy): domain Eukaryota; kingdom Metazoa; phylum Chordata; class Actinopteri; order Clupeiformes; family Clupeidae; genus Sardina; species Sardina pilchardus. The sequence goes on from NC_085009.1 coordinate 18,258,155, forward strand.
CATGTACCATAAGGTTAGCCAAATTACTTCCGAGGGTTAATAGTTGATTAGTTCATCTAATGAATTCATCTCGCTTGCGATGCAAATTGCCACGGTGGAGCCTGTGTATACGCGTGCCCACGGCGCATTGCCGCACGATTGGCACGAGTCTTCTTCTTGATGAGCGAGTGCGCGTGTGAGTGGGCGAGCAAGAAAGAAAGCGGGGGGAGGGGGAGGAGGGGGGATTGGAGGAGAGAGAATTCTGTCGCTCTGCTGCACACAACCACGCCGCTCCTCACTGCACAAGACCACATCGCTGGATACGGTCAGCACACGAAGGAAAGGGGAGTAAACCGACTCAGAGAATCTCTGTCTGCTGCATCCCCGCTTCAGTTCTGTCTCAGTTGGGTCTGACTCCCCCCCTCTCATCGAATTCTACCGCCTTTAGTCTTCAATTCAAGCAGCCTACTCTGGGTGAACACACCGGTAGACAACAAGCAGAAGAGTCGTTTGAAGCCCGTGAAACTCAGACTCACGTATATCAAAATGAGCGAGGTAAGTGTCTTCGTGGTTTACAGTGAAAAGGGTAGCCTATGGAGATTGTGGGGGCGGAGGGGGGTCTCAGAAATCATGAATGCGACATAATGTGTACTGAACTCTGTCACTTAATTCTCGTATTGGTTAAGAGATGTACATTGACTGTATTCTGTGTATAGCCTATGTTTTAAATGTAGCCTACCGTTCCTGATTTGAAACGTATCTGTAGGCAAACCGAACCATGTTCTGTTTGACATTTAAATATTTTCACGCTACCCCACCCCCATCACTGCATCGTGCGAGATGCGGTAGGAAGACAGAAAAAATGTATTTCTGTCAGAACGCGGCACGCTCCATCTTCTCGAGACTCCCCTGGC
>NC_085009.1:18269047-18279047 GCF_963854185.1 Sardina pilchardus
TTGGAATGTCCCCTGAACCCCATAACTCCTATTTGTCTTCTTGGTCTAACCCAGACTGTCCCAAGTTCGAATATCCCCGATAAAAGCCGCCATTAACCGTAAATGAACGCTGTAGAAATGTACTACTTACTTAGCTTCTACTACTGGCACTACTTTGTTACCAGTTCTGTCCGACTTTGTCACATTTTTCCTGAATGAGTAACTGAACTTTTCTTTATCTCTCTTTTGACTTGCTTTACAGCTCAGGTCCACAGACAATCCCAAAAGCAGCCAAACACCGGCAGCTGATAACAAAGGTGAGTTGGACACACGACACCGCCGGCACTTCTGTGTATCTCAGTCTCATATCAACCTCACACACACGTGCAGTGTGCTCATTACAAACACTCCATTAAAAGTGTAATCCATCTTCGTAATCAGATACTCTTTTTGTTGAAATCAACATTTTCATCACTTTCCTGTCCAGTGCCAGCATTTAAAAAACCTCGGTGGTCATTCACAGTCCCGGTTCTGATGACGTACAAAATCACCCTGTTTGGTTGTATAGAGTGGAGAAACCCATTTGCGTTTCTCATTTCTTTCATACAAATGTTTATTTTTTTTAAGCAACTTTGAAGTAGCATATTTTTTAATCATTATGTTTGAGTCCACATAACTTGCAAGAAGAACATTTACATATCTGAACTAGTAGACAATAGAGAACTCTGCACAAACTTTGTACGCCGTAGGGATTGTGTACTGATACCTACCCGCTGAAACAGTAGTCTGTAGCTGTCAGCTTGCATACACTGACAGTGAGACTCTTGCCTTGTCAGGCAATTTCAGTCTGCTGTCTGTCCTCGAGTTTTCTTTTTCACCCTAGGTAAGTAGGGGGTGTTTTCTAAGATCTTATCTCGGAAACCCCTGGATCTGAATTCCCTGAAGACAGCCGTAAATGTTGACTATCAGATACCCATGAATCATCTCACTAAGAAGGCGCACAAGTGTCACTCGTATGCCTGCATCTGCCTGAATTCAATGGGTTTTCACTACTTTCTGTCATTTTATCAAACAACTTATTGATAAAGGAAGAAAAATAATCAGCATATTAATTGACTATGAAAATAATCATTAGTTACAGCCCTAAAATACTCCTTTCTCAAACAGAAGATACAAATATATTTAAAGGGACTCTTCACTGATTAGCGTTAAGCTTTGTAGCTTTAAAAAAACAAGTCATGTTTTTGAATGGTCGTGCATCATTCCCTCAGTTTGCCTTGAGATGGGAGAAATACGGATTTCAATGTTGGACTTCCTGCTTTCAATGGTGTAAAAATCATCATATTACATCATTGAAAGCAGGAAGTCCTATTCATGGGTTTCATTGAAATCCGTATTTCTCCTATCTCAAGGCAAACTGAGGGAATGATGCACGACCATTCAAAAACATGACTGGTTTTCTAAAGATACAAAGCTTAATGCTAATCGGTGAAGTGTCCCTTTAAGCTAAAGAACATTTGTGTTTACTATGATGTAATTGCGTATGTGTGCAACTGTAACGCATTGCCTGGTAAAATAATGATGCTAAAGCAGTGATGGATCTTTCATTTATAAATGCCACAAAGCAGAAGTTAGTGTTTAAAAGGGAAGTCATCTAAATACAGTGTTCAATATAACATTGAAGGAGTATCTGAGCAAAGTGAAAGCATTATTTCTGATGCAAATATTCTATTGAAAAACACAGTAAGGAGTGTTAAGTTGTATGCATAGGGTATGGATTCTGAATGAATCGATCCATGATATGAAGCTGTGGATACAGTGCAGCTATGCTAGTTGTATGTAAATATTCTATAGCTTCTACAGATATACCTCAGTCATGATATATTTTGTTTAAAAATGTAGAAATGGTTATGACACTACTGGTATTGTCGTGTATGTGTGACACATGATACCTGCCTGTACATAGATTAGTAGTGTGTGTTGTTTGTTGGCTGTTTGTTCATTATTGATATCCCCTGAGGTAAAGCACTGGTTTGATTGGTATCTTACAAAGGACCTTATGCAGTAGTGTGTAGGTAATATGCTCGCTGGCATTGTCCGTTGTAATGGCATTAGCACTGAGTTGATAGTTTTGTTATAAAGGACCTTATGCAGTCGTGTATTGATAATATCCTGGCTGGCGTTGTCCAATATAGTGGCATTAGCACTGATTTGATATATTTGTTATAAAGGACCTTATGCAGTCGTGTGTTGGTAATATGATGTCTGGTGTTGTCCAGTATAGTGGTTATAGCACTGGGTTGATCGTTTTGTTATAAAGGACCTTATGCAGGAATGTGTTGGTAATACATGTTGTCCAGTATAGCAGTTATAGTTGATAGTTTAGTTCTAAAGGACCTTATGCAGTCGTGTGTTGGTTATATGATGTCTGGTGTTGTCCAGTATAGTGGCTATAGCACTGGGTTGATCGTTTTGTTATAAAGGACCTTATGCAGTAATGTGTTGGTAATACATGGCTGATGTTGTCTAGTATAGCGGTTATAGTTGATAGTTTTGTTATAAAGGACCTTAGGCGGCCGTGTGTTGGTAATACTCTGGGTGGTGTTGTCCAATGTAGTGGCATTAGCACTGAGTTGATATATTTGTTATAAAGGACCTTATGCAGTCGTGTGTTGGTAATATGCTGGCTGGTGTTGTCCAGTATAGTGGCTATAGCACTGAGTTGATATATTTGTTACAAAGGACCTTATGCAGTCGTGTGTTGGTAATATGCTGGCTGGTGTTGTCCAGTATAGTGGCTATAGCACTGGGTTGATAGTTTTGTTATAAAGGACCTTATGCAGTCGTGTGTTGGTAATATGCTCGCTGGCATTGTCCGTTGTAGTGGCATTAGCACTGAGTTGATATATAAAGGACCTTGTGCAGTCGTGTGTTGGTAATATGCTGGCTGGTGTTGTCCGTTGCAGAGAAAGCTACGGAGACGCCGGCGAAGCCCCAGCAGGACGAAGAGGAGGTGGACATCGATCTGGAGGCACCGGAGACGGAGAAGGCCGCCCTCGCCATCCAGAACCAGTTCAGACGTTTCCAGAAGAAGAAGAAGTAGAGAAGGACGTCACAGCAGAGAACGCTAAAAAAAAAATCCCCCAAAAAAAGCAAAACAAAACTGTAAAACAAAACAAAACAAAACGACGAATATTAAATTATTAAATCAATCAGTTAATCAATGCATAATCCTAAATGCACATAATGAAATGATATCCAACAATGAGAAAATATGATTCCGCCAGAACAGAAAAGTGAGAAGAAAGAAAGACTTAGAGAGAGACAACATCAGAAAGGAACACGTGGCTTAAAGAGTAGGCTTACCAGCTTACTTTGAGATGAGAGCGAAAGGGAAGACAGCGAGGGAGATGGATGAGAGGAGAGGCAGAACGAAGCGGAAATTATAATCTAGCATGACAAGTATCCTATCACCCGTCCTGATGAGAACCTCCACCTCCACCCACGCCCCCACCCTCTGAGATACCTCACTCCTGCTCGAAAAGGGAACATACCCCTCCCCTAACACCACCACCAAATACACACACCCTTTTTTCACTCTCTCTCTCTCTCTCTCTCTTACACACACACAGTCAGACAGACAGAAAGACACACACACACACACACAGATACACACACACACACACACACACACACACACACACACACACACACACACACACACACACACACACACACACACACAGACACGCACACACAGACACACAGACACACACACACACTCTCACACAGAGTCACTCATCAGTACCTGTCCAACAGAGGTGACACCTGTGCCCATGTTAGAAGCCCCAGTACGGTGCCTTGGGCTTTTGCGCACTCTGTACATACAGACTAGAGTAGCTGCTCAGCTAGTGTCCTCGGCCAGAATGGCGCAAGAGCACAATGACAGAGGTTAAAAAAAGAACAAGCACATCGGCCAAACCCAGCTCCCACTTTTGTCTGGTTATCTCTTTCATCTCTTTTTTTTTATCTCTCTCTCTCTCTTTCTCTCTCTCTCTCTCTCTCTCTCTCTCTCTCCGTCTCTCCATACCTCTGTGGTTGGAAACAGAGGGACTTATATGCCAGCTCAGGTTCTGTGTTTCCGCCCCCGGTCCAACGGCTCAGTGTCAGACGTGCGTCTGAGAAACAAGATCCGCTTTTCTTTTTTTATATCGCTCCGTTTGTCTTTCGCTTTAGAAGCTCTCCTTTGGCCTCCGGGGTCTGACGTAAGCTTCAGTTACCTGCGGCCGCTCACGGCCTCCTTCGGTCGAAGCCTCCTGAAAAGCCGCTCCCGTTCGGTGACCGACCTGCCGTCGTCCGCGGCTGTTTGTTCATTATTGATGCCCCCCGAGGTGTGCGTCCGTAACGAAATGCTTAATTAAACGAGGGAGCGGTTTGACAGTGGCTTAGAGCAAGAGACTTTTGATGTGGTAACGAGATCAGACCCGAAGGTTAGTCACCGACTGATAGAAAAACACTTAACGAAGGCACTCCGAATGAAAATGCTGTCTTATGCCGACCGATGGGAATACCTCCCAACCCGAGTGATCGTCCAACTCCGATCAAGATATTGGTTTTCCGTACGTTATCAGCACAAGTTGAGTGCTTATTTTAATTGTATCTGTGTGTGTTGAAATATTAAGTAAGGTAAAGCACACACAAAAAGAGAGTGACAGAGAGATTCCTCAGGATTGATTTTAATTTAAGCACATTGAGCCACAGGGGGAAGATGGCCGTTTGCAGAGCGTGCTGCCTCTTCTCCAGGGGAATGACCCTTAAATCTCCCCGTTATGGGACAGCGGAGATTGTCTGGTTCCAAGAGGCGGTCAAGGATCATTTCCACAGAGTGAAAAAAAAAAAAAAGCCAGTCTTGGCTTGGCCTCAGTGTAGCAGCGTTAGTCAACAGTGTCTGGTTCCATCCGGCCCTGCCGTAGCACAGGTAGTCTTAAACACTTGTGTGCCTAAGGTGAGCACTTCAGATGGGCTGTGACTCAGATGCTGTGTCCGTCTTAGAATAATGACTTTGACTGTGGAGAGTGGAGAGTGAAATCAAAGTGTGATGTGGATGGTTTGATGGTTTAACAATAGACTCAGGCAAGAAGGCTATAGTGTGTGGAACAAAAAACTGAGAGCACAGAGAGACAGAGAGAGAGAGAGAGAAGAGAGAGAGGCAAAGAGACAGAACGATTCCGAATGTTAAGTGACAGCGAAGACAGGGAAATCACAGACATTTGGGGAGATCACGAAAACATCATAAGCTGGTATCAGAATAAGTTATAATTGAGCACATGAGGATGACTAATCCAAGCACATCTACTGCACTCATTAATATCAACACACACACACACACGCACATACACACACACACACACACACACGCACACGCACGCACAAAAAAACCCATCTCTGTTTGGGACCAGAGCACTCTCCTCTCACTACCCCGACCCCCAGGCCTACCCCCCCCCCCCCCCCCCTCCCCTCCCCAATTGTACCCATTATGTAGCACACTGTCCTGCAGACACCCACTGCGAGCTTCGGTCTCCCGACTAATTACGCTTTATTAATGGAACGTGGCCTCGTTTTCTAATTAAAGAAGTAACCCATAGCCAGTCAGAGCGCGACGTCATCCTTACTGCTTCAAGTCCCGTGGGGTGGGGGTGGGGGTGAGTAGAGGGAGGTTTGAGGAGGTTGGGGAGTTTAAAGGGACAGTAAGGGGGGGGGCATCCCACAATGCATTGCGCTTTGCACCGGGCGCATTGTTTTTTGCGCTGAGCAGCTTTCCTAACCAGCACCTCATGAGAAAATAATAATTAAAAAAAGAAAATAAAAGCCAACATGCTCTTTAGATCACACTCACGTTCATTTGGATGCTCTCTAACCTCAATCTATTTTCATCTTGGAACGTTTTTTTTTTCTTTCTTCTTTTCAATGTTTTATGTGTGTTTGTTTATTTATTTATTTATTTATTTACTCTCCAAAACCTCACAGCGCTTGCTGCAAAGCCCGTCGCCACCACTCCGGTCCTGCCATTTAGTCACATCTCCACGTCTCCTATTACTAGTGTCCCTCCCCCACACCCACCCACTCAATACCCAGCGGGCATTTCACCACTTATCCTTCATTATTCCCATCTCTCCATTTTCGGTCCGACCTCGTTCTCCATCTCCCTAAAGGCGGCCATGTCCAGAAGGACGAGGCAAGAAGCGGAGTGCTGAACTGGGCTGTTTAAGAATTGTGACGTTTTTTTTTCTCCTCTCTCTTTCACTCTCTTTTGCGAAACACTGTAGGCCACCAACATGCTAGAAGAGTTCATTGAATCCAGCTTGAAATGGAGTAAGTGGTGTGCTGCACAACGCCGTGTTGTAATCAAAGAACGTCAACATTTGTTGACCTTTGTTGTTCCATTTTTTGTGTAACAGAATTGACTAAAAATACCATCTTGTTGTGCTAAGACCATGCGAGACTTAGATAAACTCCATATTTAGAAACATCGATTCTTAAAAGCCCTGTTTGAGGTTCTCTTTGGAAATGGTTTAGAGAAAATCAGTCCTTGGAGAAAATTAGTCTTCTAAACGGACCAAAAGACCCCAACATCCAATCGTGTAACCCGGTTACTTTACCACATCGCTACATCCAAGAAAACCTCACAACCAATGTTAGGGACAAACAAGATCTCCAAGCAATAGTGACAATCCCTGGTTTCCCAGGTGACCGTAGCCCTTCACCGATCCCTACACCTATCCCCATGGCAACCAGCATCACAGACTAAAAGACAGACCTCAGAAAGCCCCTTTCTTCAGGGGCACGTCCCTGGATCAGGAAGTCCGGTACCCACAAACCCTGCCTGTCCTCTCTCTCCTCATTGGCCGTGCTTTTTTTTTTTTTTTTTTGGTGTCAGGAAATTACATCACTTCCTACTATCTCTTGTTTCATGTTATTTATTGATGACCTCATTGATCCTGATAAATATGTAGTTGCCTGTCTGTGTGTTCCTATAGATACACCCAATCAACCTTATACATTCAAAATAGATAGTTTGTTTATAATTAAGTGTCATGGATCACTGTATAATTATGTAGAATTTCTTTGTGTGTGCTTTTGATCTTTTAACACTGTTATGGGAGAGATGGTGGTTGGATGCATACAAAAAAATCCCTGTACTGTTTTTAGAGTTTATTTTTCTTCCCTCTCTGCATTATTAAAACTTGCTGCAAGTTGCTTAAGAAAACAGTGTTATTGAATCCAGTGATGTTCTTTTTGTTGGTTCTGTACTCCTTACATTTTCCATTTCTGCTCTCTGGTGACGTAGATGAGGGAAATGGGCAACACAGAGCCATGACCTACCTGGGGACAGAGAAATCCTTGGAGTTGGGATATTTATCTGTGTGTGTGTGTGTGTGTGTGTGTGTGTGTGTGTGTGTGTGTTAGAATGTGTGCATCACTGCACACAAACATTCAAGTCAGCTTCAGCTGCTTATTTTATACAATCTCTCCTACTCTTTTATTGTGTGTATGTGTGTCTATGTCTGTCTGTGAATATGTAAAAGCTTGTGTGTATGTGTCTGTTTGTGTGTGTGTGTGTGTTTGTGTGTGCTTACGCTTGATTGTGTGTGTGTCTGTGTGTGCGCACATGGACACGTGTGTGTGTGTGCGTGTGTGTGTGTGTGTGTTGGATGCGTCTCTATGTGCGTGTTGGTGTAAGTGACTGCATGTCCATAGGGATATTGTCCCTCAGGTGTGTGGGGGATGGGATGCTACGGGAGGGATGGCTTGACTTGGGAGAGCTGTTGTTTCCGCTCTGTCCCTCTGAGGACCGTCTCCATTAAGCCTCAGCAGTAATGAGTGCACACGCTGCAGCAGGCGATACTACACACACACACAACACACACACACACACATACACACACACACCGCGTCACTCCTCAACCCTCGGGTCCAGCAGTGCTCCCAGCTGCATAGATACAGTACGCACACACAGACACACAAGCATTCACACGCACATGCATACACTGTCACACACTGACGCACACACACACACACACACACACACACACACACACACCAGAAGACCCTGAGCGGTGTGCACCTCTTAATTAGGCAGGAATAAAACAGGCAGAGGGGAAAAGGAACAGGGAGGGCAGATTAAGCCATAATCCAGCATCATTTCCCAAGCAGCAGGCTTAAGACTAGCCTCCAGTCAATTAAAGGACGAAATGAGGGTGTGTGTGTGTGTGTGTGTGTGTGTGTGTGTATATATATATGGGGGTGTGTGGAGTGTTCTATTTCCTGGCCATAAAAAGGTAAAAATCTATGGAGAACGGAGATCAGGTCTTAAAAGAGCTGTGCTCATTAGGGAGACATGCAAGTGCAAATACAAGGCAGACGGAACGATTAGCATGTGGGACATCAGCAGACAACCCAGCACATGCTTCTTACTGGTAGACATCAGCAGACAGCCCAGCATATCAGCAGACAACCCAGCATATTCTTCTCACTGATAGACAGGACAGAAGACAACCCAGCATCTTCTTCTTACTTGCAGACAGGACAGCAGACAACCCAGCATCTTCTTACTGGTAGACATCAGCAGACAACCCAGCATATTCTTCTCACTGATAGACATACAGCAGACAACCCAGCACCTTATTCTTACTGGAAGACATCAGCAGACGACCCAGCATATTCCTCTGGTAGACAAGACAGCAGACAACCCAGCATCTTCTAACTGGTAGACATCAGCAGGCAACCTTCTTCCTGGTAGATAGGACAGTCACGGCCCTGTTGGTTTTCTTTACATTAAGGGATGGACCGTAAAAAAGAAGGAATAGTCTAGAAACTCACCTCATTCTGTAGTTGTAGTTGATTAGTTTCATCACACCAAGGGTTATCTATTTTGCCAGCAATTGCTACAGACGGCTGAGTTTCATTGCCATCTCCATGGTCTCTTGTCACAGCCTGCTTCCATGTCTCTCCCTGTCTGATTGTGGCTGGAAATCACCCCCAGTGGATTCAACGAAAGGAGAAAAAAAAGGAATACTGAGGGAATGTCACTGTTCCCAGTCATTTAAACAAGGCTAAGTGTACTTTTTTTCTTTGTTTGTTAAATACCAACCGAATTTGAAAATATAACTGTTCTGACAGAATGTCAAAACCGGCAAGTTCTGCGTTGGCCTAATATCCACTTAAGTTGGCGTGACAACCAGCCAGCTGTGGACCGTCTGTCTTGTAATACTGCTTTATACCTAAATGGCGCTGTATCAAACGCAATGCAAGTCAATGGAAGAGTGCCATTGCAAACATTATAGTGTGCTCAAGACAACTTGATCACCAAATAATGCTGCACCAAAACCCTTTATTCAGGGCAGACTCAGAAGAGCCCGGTGGCACTATTCACCTCCGCATATAAAATGGAGAGAGATAGAAAGAACACGGTCCAGACATAGTACTAGACAAATGCCCCAAGCAGGGTCTAATGTAACTATGAATTCTGTGATGGATGTTAAACGTTTTCAATTGATTAATAAACTCTTTTAACAGGTGAATAAACAAATAAGAGGTGGATAAACTCTACTTCTAAACTGTCAGAGGTGGATAAAGAGGTGTGCGTTTACTTACTTACACACCTTCATTTGTAGTCACACAGTAGGTACCTAAGGTGATTGTTCTCCATCCATTGAGAACCCAGTTCCGGAGCATAGAACCTGAATACATGGCCTACTGTAGAGGAGCATAGAACCTGAATACATGGCCTACTGTAGCACTAAAGGGACTGGAATGGTGCCATCAGCTGCAGAGACAAGAATCAGTCGGAGGGATGATCACTCCAGAAAGTCATCAGAAGGCTTTAATGGGGGCTGACCATATATGACTTGGACACATAAACACGCAAAGACAGGAAGATGAAGATGAGTGAGAAAAAGAGAGATGGAGTGAGGGAAAGAGACAAAGAAAAGGAGAGAGAGAGAGAGAGAGAGAGAGAGAG
>NC_085009.1:18284047-18289047 GCF_963854185.1 Sardina pilchardus
TGTCTGTACATTCTGAATTCAATGACAAGCCCTTAAAAAACACATAAATAAATAAACAAACAAGCAAGCAAGCAAGCAAATAAACAATGTAATGAGATACACAGGAATCGATCATATTGACAGCACGCTGGGCGACCGGCTTTTTTTGGAAGCTCTGCAACAAGGCAGGGGCGTGACCCGGAGCAGCACTGCAGCAGCACACCGGCCAGCAACAGCTCCAATGTCACCTCCGTGCAGATGACCGTCCGTCTGTCTGTCCCTCCCTACTCATACTCCCCCCCCCCCCCCCCACACACACACACACACACACACTCCCCCCCCCCATACCAGCACCAAAACTCCCACCCCCACCCCCAACTGCCCCCTCACGAAACTGGACGGGGTGCCAATGTGACCCCTGCTCAATGGCTTCAGAGGATTTGGTGGGGAGGGGGGGGGGGCTTAGTGATCCGCTTGGCAGGGGTACTAAGGCAGCGGCGGGCAGACTTAAAGGGCTTTTGCCCGACCGCCCGCCCGCCTGCCTGCCTTCCTGCCTTGCCTGCCCGCACGCCCGTGTGCCCCACAGCCCCTGCTGTTTACTCCGACCGAGATTGTACAGGGCAAATGACCACGCCACGGGGAACATGCACACGTGGACGGCTGGACGCTGGGAAATGACAACATCGCAGCCACGGCCTGATCAGTGCTAAAGAGATTACAGCCAAACTGCAGTCTCATGCAGATAATAGATAGATAGATAGATAGATAGATAGATACTGTAGATAAATAGATAGATAGACAGATAGATGGATAGATAACTCCAGGGACAGTAGCACTTGTAATATAATCGACACAGTGAAAGTGTGCATATGGATGCATATAAATGTAAATGTAGATAGAGGGGGGGTGAACAGAGAGGGGTGAGGGGGGGGGGGGGGGGTGATTTGCATACAACATCTAACACCATGTACATCTGCACAGAATTGTCTGGAAACGTCAGCCCAGCCAGCAGAAGCTGCATCAGAAGCCGCCGTCGACACACAGTCCAGTCCATCACATGATGGCCATCATCTCTGACCAGCATGCCACGCAATTGGAGCAACAAGGGCCCAACGTCTCCCGCAGCGCCAAGAGATGGACTCCAGACGATCATTTGTTTCCCTTACACTCTGGCAGACAAATGGCCCACACCTCCACCCCACCACACCACCCCCCACCCCCCTGTCTACCAGAGGAGCGCTTACACTTAATGGGACCATTTAAAGGGCCTTTATGATGCTGTTGAGAGCGGGTGGCATGAGAAATCAAGTGGGTGATTAAGAGGGGAAGGAGGTGAGAAAGCAGCAAAGGGAGGGCTGTTCACAGCTACATGTGTGGAGAGAGTGGAGTGGGCGTCGCTCAGGTTTAGGTATTGCCAGAAATTGAGCGCTTTCCCGCCCCCCCAAACAAATAGTGATGATTAGGTTGGGTATTGACCTAACTTTCTCCTGAAGGAAAGGATATCCCTGAGGATACTCTTGCAGAACACTGCATGCAGGGCTTTTAGTTGGAAGTTGGATATCTCCAGTATTAAAAGTCACTTTTTTTGTGATTGGACCCCCACGCCTCACTGCCATATAGTGCCATTGGTTTGATTTATGTTCTGAACATTTGGAATCATGTTCTGATTAGTAGCTCACAATCTAATCGATCTTTTGACGCCATAAAAGGCTCGCTTCGCTCCCTCGCGGCCAAGCCAAAGTTTCCCGTTGAAGTGTGAGTTATGCCTCACTTCAGTCCCTGTAATTGTTTATTACCTCTGTAACTATTTATATGGGGGTAATAAGTCCTTCATTCCATCAGTCAGAGAAATAGCCCACATTTAATATGAGATTGAGATTGGTTTAGCATAGCCTTTTTGAATTAGAGGTCTGCATGTTCAAGGATTCATTCGGGATACCATCTCTCTACCACATAGGACTTTACCAGCTGCAGGTTGCATAGCTTCTCCTCTCTTTCAGGGTTATTGGAAAATCTAGCCGGCTTTGATGGGCTTGTATGGAAGTCAAGGTTTTCCAAGATATTTAGCATTGATCAGAATTTAGTAGAGGATGGTTAAATAGTTTTTGTAAAATGCTCTCTCTCCAACCTATGCTCTGAAATTCTAAACCATGGTGGAGCCTTTCGTTTGAATATTTCCAGTTTTCCAGAAATTGCTTAAAATTGACGGAATTTTCTGTATAATGCTGTTGCTTTTGTGTACATTTCTCTTTGCTCTTACTGTATATCTATATGTCACGAGGCATACAGAGCGCCTATCTTGGATGTCTGGTTGATGATTCTCTATCTCTCTCTCTTTCTCTCTCTCTCTCTCTCTCTCTCTCTCTCTCTCTCTCTCTCTCTCTCTCTCTCTCTCTCTCTCTCTCTCTCTCTCTCTCTCTCCCCTCTCGCTCGCTCTCTCTCACACAATGACTTGCACAACAGTAGTAAAGTACACACACACACACACACACACTCGTCACACAGGTGAGACAGACACACCCAGAAACAACTTAACTATGAGGCGGAGCTGTACAGGCCTACGTCCTCTGTGATAGTGACACAGAGAAGGGAGGAGAGACTGTGTGTGTGTGTGAGAAAGAGAGAGAGAGGGAAGGGGAAGTTAAGTTATTCCCAATTTAAGGAGTAAATATCAGCAAGTAAATCTCTGTGAGAAGCAAGCAAGACAAGGAGGAGGAAAGGGAGAGGGAGAGAGAGAGAGAGAGAAAGCAGGTGGATTTAGACCATCTCAGCTCTGGACTAAAGTTCTACAGTGTGAGAAGAGAGGAGGCCACAGCTAGAGAGAGAGAGAGAGAGAGAGAGAGAGAAAGAGGGAATAGGTCAGTGCTGTGTCTGGACCTTACAGCCTCACCAGAAGACAACATGACCACACAGAGTAAGTCCTTCAGTTCATACTGCATCTGGGAAAATAACTACACACATAATGATACAATGACAATGATACATCTAATAATCTATTATCTATCATTATCACTATATGTTAGTCATTATCATGTCATATTAGTCTTTGTTCATATTGTTCATGTTCATATTACTCATATGACAATTACGCTAAATAAACTGTGCTATGTAAACATTTCAGTCAGTCTTTGGCCAGCACATGATGTTCATTTAAGTGGCCATTTTCACTTTTACTAGTGTTCTATTGTGAGTTCTCCGCGCTGGGTTTTTCCACTGTGAGGACTGTGTCTGTGGCAGCTGTGCCTTGTGTGGAGCAGAAGGTTGTTTTGATTCAAAAGAAGTTTGCGGGGGGAAGACTATCCGGTGCTGCAGCATTCCGCCGGGGTGGCATGCATTTCCTCTATTCTTATACAACACACACACATACACACACACACACACACATGCTCACACGCACACACAGGCTTCATTCCAGACATTGATTGTGGCTATGAGTGGGTGTGTGTGTGTGCTATTGTGTAATGGTATGCGTGTGTGTTTGCGTTTACGTGTGTATGTGTGCGTGCGCTTTTGTGTGTGTGTGTGTGTGTGTGCATCAAAGACAGCTAAAATCTATATGCTCTTAAAAGCCCTTCTGGCCGCCTGCTGTCTCCGAGCCCTTTGGCCGCATGCAGGCCCTGGGCTTTCAGGACTGCAATTGTTTGCATTTTTGGTCCAGGGCCATGCTAGCCATCTCCCCCAGCCCTCCAGCCTCTCAATCAGCAACATGATATAGCTTGCTGGCTAACGATTCTGGGCACTGCTGGGAATGTGTCAATAAGTGAGTGCTGACTGCTGACACACAATCTCTTTCCTCTCGATCTCCTCCACGGTCCTTTGACATCTCTGGAGCGCTGCTCTCTGAATGTCCCCGTGCACTTGAAGCCCAAAGCATCCTCCTAGACTAGAGCAGGGGCTACAGTGGAGGCCTGCATCCTTATCTCTTATACCTTCTTCTTTTCTTTTCCCAAACTCTGATACACACACACACACACACACACACACACACACACACACATAGGCATGCAGGCACACATACGGGCATACACATTGACAAGACACACACACACACACACACACACACACACACACACACACACACACACACACACACACACACACACACACACACACACACACACACACACACACACACACACAAACACAAACACACACTTTCTGCCGAAGGCTTACTAGGGTCTATTAGAGCGGTAGTTCGGGTCAGCCATGTTTCTCATCTCATCTTGTCTCTCTTGTTTCCCTCTACTGGACTCAGTGCAATAGTAGCCTTGATCATATGTGTGCTAAGCTCCTCACCGTCTCACTTGTCTTTTTCTCCTCTCTCGTTCTTTCTCTCTAGTTAGGACAACAACAGCTCAAGTCAGCCATGTCAAATCCCTGTCGTCTTGCTTTCATTTCTGCATTCTTGTTTCTCTTCCTCAAACATACCAACTCTCTCTTTTCCTACCTCTATCTCTCTCTCTTTCTTTCTTTTATTCTTTCTCTGATGTGATCTCTCTCTCTCTATCTCTTATTACCCTCTTTTATTTGCTCCTTTTCTCTCTCTCGCTCTCTCATTCCCTCACTTGACCTGTCTCTCTCTCTCTCGCTCTCTCTTTCCCTCACTTGACCTGTCTCTCTCTCTCTCGCTCTTACTCATTGAATTTCAATGGCGCTTTATCAGCATTACTCAGGGAGGCAGTGTTGCCAAAGCAAACATATAACACAATAAGAGAAAGAAAATATATTCCTAAAACAGATAAGGAGAGAAAAAGAAATAAAGACACATAATTGGAAATTAATTCAATAATAATACTCTCTCACACCTTCTCCCTCTCTCCCTTACTCTCTCTCTCTCTCCCTCTTACTCCCTTACTCCCTCTCTCCCTTACTCTCTCTCTCCCTCCCTCTCTCTCCCTTACACTCTCTCTCTCCCTCCCTCTGTCTCCCTTACTCTCTATCTCCCTCTTACTCCCTTACTCCCTCTCTCCCTTACACTCTCTCTCTCCCTCCCTCTCTCTCTCCCTCTCTCTCTCTCTCTC